>NW_025058003.1:0-12837 GCF_019279795.1 Protopterus annectens | reverse complement strand
TCACTATTGACTAATCTCTTTGTAGTGGTAATTTCCTCTATTTTGATTATCTGCATCCTTTCTTTGAGCCATTTGTCAATACAGTTTTCTTGTACTACAGAATCTGTTAAAGGCAACTATAGATGTCTCAGTCCCACAATGAACAGCAATTTCAATAGGTTTAGCAGTCACTGTACCACTATATACATACTTATATATATATATATATATATATATATATATATATATATGTATATGTATATAGATATATATATATTCCGTACATTTGGTTGAATTATACATCAAAAATGATACCAGGCATTGCACTTCACTGAAAGCTCACTTGACTGAAAGCTCACTTTCTGAAGTTCATTTGGTTGAAAATGGAATATAGCCTCTGACAGCAGTGTAACCCTGGAGTGAAAATATTAAATATGTGGGGGCACAGTACCCACAATGGGTGTGAGGGGCTAATGTATTCACTATTATAAGAAGGTATATCCATTAGAAATGCATTGATATATACATCTTTAGTAAAAACTATTGGCATAATGTGGGGGACTACACCTCCCACCCCCCCCCCCAATAGGCCAGAGCATCATGGAAGCAGAAACTTATCAGTATAAATGTAGAAACATTACCAGACAGTACAGAATATCAAAAATATGTGAAGTAAAGTAATATAACATGGATCTGCATTCACGATGATAGTAAGAGAGCTGACAAGAAAAGAAAAATGCATGTATTTCACTTTTGGGGTGTAATAAAAAGACAGTTGGGAAGAAATGGGTCACCAAGGGAGATAAGGATTTCTTGTGTATTTGGATATTTGTATACTGATGTGTGTGCCAAATTTGTTTGTCATCTATGAAGACACATAGTAACTTGGTATGGATGATTTTGTCTATTCTGATTTTGACAGATGAGGCCCTATTTAGTGCAGTGTTAGATTGTGGGAGGTTACTGGAGGCAAATTCAGGAGTAAATGGGATTATACTATACAGGTCACAATAGTGGAGAAGGAGTCAAGGGTGATTGCAGTTGGGATACTGTTGGGGCTGTGCAAACAAGAGTTGAATGACCAGCATATAGGTTCATCGGTAGGTACTAGGCTATTGGCTCTTGGGCCTATATAAGCCTAGCCAAATGGTACCCTGGCTTTTGCCACCCAACAAAATTATTTTCCTGTGCCCCTGTCAAGCAGAGCCACAGAAATGATCCCCGGGGTGAATTTCCTATCTCCCATCCACTCATCAAGATTTTTCTTGAAGAGTGCTAATGAGTAGCTTTGTTTGATATAGATAGGCAGTTTGTTCCAGAGTATGGGAAGTCTCTGGGACAGGAATATATCCCTCCAGCATGATTTGTTTATTTTGGTGACAAGGTTTAGGTCCCTAGAGCGTGTAGCTCAGAGGGATTGGGATTTCTTTACATGGAGCATGTCCAACAGCTCTGGGTTTGACATAGCTTTGTATGTTAGGCAGAGATTGCCTCTGAGTAGGCGATATGCGACAGAGTAAAGCTGGAGTTTTTTGAGATGATCTGCATAGGGCATCTGTTTGAGGCCGGTAATCCTCTTTGTGAGGTATTTCTGTGGCCTTTCCAGTTGTTGTAGATGTCTTGTGAGGTACATACCAAAAGGGGTGTTGTACTCTATAATGGGTCTAATGAATGATGAGTAGAGGGGAACAATGACCTCTTTTTACCTGGATGAGAAACCTTTTGTGATGAGGTGTACCACATAGAAGGATTTCCTGACTACTGTGGGGATGTGATTATCAAAGGAGAGTCTACTGTCCACCTGTGTCCCAAGGTCTCTTATCACACTTTCGGTGTTAAGTAGACTACCGCCTATGTGGTAGTTCATGGGTACAGAGTTTTTGCCAAAAGAGATGACAATGCACTTTTTGGTATTGAGCTTGAAGCCATGGCTTTGACACCAGGCATCTGTCTCAGTGAGGCCCTTTTGTAGAATGTCCACATCGTTAGGAGTTTTGATTATGGCTCCTAGTTTGCAGTCATCTGTGAACTTTGTTAGCCAAAGACCTTCTGTGTTAGCCTGTACTTCAGAGATGTAGATACCAAACAGGAGAGGACCTAGGACTGAACCCTGTGGTACTCCACTTGTCACTGGTCTGAAGTTGGATTTAGAGTCTGCTACTTTCACAGTGTGGGTTCTGTCAGTGAGCCAGTTGGCAACCCATCTTTTGACATAGGGATGTATCCCTAGTTTAGTGAGTTTATCTATAATTCCAGAGTGGGGGGTGGTGTCATAAGCCTTGGCGAGATCTAGATAGGCTGTGTGAACCACCTTGCCCTCATCTACAGCTTTGGTGACCGCTTCAAAGAAGTCTATCAGGTTTAGGAGACATGATCTGCCTTTTACAAACCCGAACTGGGTAGGGTCCAGAGTTTGGAGATTACCAATCTCATTGTTTATAGGTTCCATGATGATACATTCAATAGCCTTGCAGACCAGGCTTGTCAGGCTAATGGGGGGGGTAGTTCCCAGGGTCTATGGTGGCTCCCCCTTTGTGGAGTGGGATAACCATCACTGTACGCCATTCAGTGGGCACAAAGCCTGAGGTGAGGCTATGATTGAGCATGGTACTTAGGTGGGGTGCCAGTTCATTCTATAGTTCATGTAGAACGCAGCCTGGGATGTATGTTGTCAGGTCCCATGGATGATGTGTTCTTGGCTTTGGAGAGTGTGGTTTTTACCTGTGCAGCCGTGATTACAGGAACTTTGCATTCTTCCGGCATAGAGATGTGCCCTTTAGGGGATGGGATTGGGGTAAAGTTAGCACTAAACCTATCTGCCAGGATGTTGGCAGTATCAGTTGGTTCTGTATATTTAGTGCCATTGTGCTGTAATGCAGAGCAGATCTGAGTGTTGCCATTGAGATTCTTGACATAGCTATAGAATGCTTTGTGGTTTTCTTTAGAATCAGTGGCAATTTTGTTTTCATAACTAGTTTTGGAGGATTTTTTGGGGGGATCTCAGCTTCTTACTGAGGCTGACCAGGGAGTTCTTCCAATCATGGGATTTTACTCTTTTTTTTGCAATAGTTTCTTTCTTCTGATGTAGAATTTGTTTATGGCAGGGGACCACCAGATTGGCTTCCTTTTTTTTGGAGGATAGCAACTTGGTTCTGTTAGGGATTGCACAAACCATGCACATGTGTAAGTGCTTATAAAGTGAAATTGTAAAAGGATTCAGCAGTTGTACCTCTATTGTCCATTAGCATGGGTGTCGTGAAGTTTGCCACTTCTGTTTTAAAGGGCGTGAAGCTGGCTTTCGACAAATTTGTTACGGTGGTTGCCCTAATGGGGGGTGGGGGTGGGATGTGGATGTCTAGGGTGATTTGCTTGAGGTCGGATCTGACCAACAAGGAACTGAAAATACCGGTTGCCCATGTTGGTAATGACCAGGTCTAGGATATTGCTGCCCCTGGTAAGGGTGTGGATAAGTTGATCCAAGGCATTGGAATTTATGAATTCAGAAAACTTGAGCACAAGAGTTGGTACATGAGTATTTTTCCCCAGTTAATGGTGGGGTAGTTAAAATTTGCCCATTATTAGGGTGTTGGGTTGTACCCTAATACTTTCCAATGTATCAATAAATGAGGAGTGGGAGTCCTGGGGCATGGTGGGGGTCTGTAGCAAGCTACAATTTGGATTGGGTTTTCCCCAGAGTTAGTTGCATTTTGATAATCTCGGATGCATTATGCTGAGCAACTACTTGGAGGTGTGGATATCCTTAATGAATATGGACTCCCCCTTTAGTGCTTTTTTCCCAGGTTAGGGGGCCCAAAAAGGGTGTCACTGCACAGATGTCTTTTTTTCATTTTAAGGAGTGCCTTGAGTGAGTGCATTTTGAGGTTTAGACTCTACTTTAGTAGCATTCCCCTAGATTTTGCTTGCTTGTACCTGTTACGTGGTGAATTTGTCATTGAATCTTGCCTAAAAAACTATGGGGTGGCAAGAGCCTTAGCCAGTATCCGGAATCCCAAATGACAGGTGCAGGCCATCTCTGGCAAAGCATTGTGGTTTGTCAATCATATCATCCCAAACAGATAGATACTGGACCCCTTAGAATGACACAAAAACTTAGCCAATTGTTGAAGTCAATCATTTTGTCCTTGTACTGTGGTATCATTCTGGGTGATGCAGGATGCTACTCAGGCTGGGGTCATACCTGCCTGGGCTACAAGATCGGCCCTTCCATGTCTCTTTTCATGTAGCCAGGGGGAAATCTCAGGTCATTCACAAACATGGACAATGACAGAGTCATATTTGTATTTTGGGGGAGTGACCTGAGTGCATGTTTTTGGGGTGGATCCTGGCACCTGACAGGCAGCTGACAGTAACTTTCTCCTTATTTAGCCTGGGGGGAAATCAGTGTGCCTGACTATAGAGTCACCTATGACTAGAGTGTTGGGTAAGTTGTTATGCCTTATGGGCTGTGGTTGAGTGGCACACTGAGTTGTGGGCTATGTGTCATTTGGGTTGTGTTGGGGTGGAGGTTGCTTGTTTCTGCTTTGGAGGCCCCTTTGTTTGGGGTAGTTTTTTTGAGAGCCTTTGTAAATTTAGGTGTGTGTTTTGTGTTTCTATGTGTGTGTTTTGGTGGTGTATTTTTTGAGGGACTATGTGATGGGGTAGTGTGGTGCAAGTGTTTACCTTCTCCTCTTGACTGTCTAGTCCAGTCTTGGGTGAAAGCTTTGCTTCCAGTTTGGCTAAAAGTGCATCCCCACAGGTTGTAGTGTTGGGTGGAAAGAGGGGGATGTCTGTGTATATGAGGCAATTTGCATTGCCCCAAGATGCCCAGATTCATCAAGTAGACAGGAGAAAACACAAAAGCTGACCCTTAGACATGCCTGGATAGCTTATTTATTAAGTACTAAAACTGTTCCTCTAGACAAGTGAGGAAAGTTGAGTGCTGTAGTAATTTGTAGCTTATTTAGTGCTTACAATGAGTTCTGAACAAGTGCTGAGCTCAAAAAACAGATTTGAGTGCTGAAACTAGAAAACTGGCTAGTTCTAAGAAACAAAATTAAAGCTAGAAGGCTTCCCTGCAACAAAGAAAGGCTTGTGGGCCGACTTAAAACAGTCCGGATACAGAAAAACTGTATCTGGACTAGACAATTCAGGAAAGGCAGGAAACAAGCTTAGAAAAAATGTTTTTTTTTATGTAAAGTGGAAAAAAAGGAGCAAAACTAACTGGGTTGGCCTTCTCAAATGTTTCCCCGGGAAAAGGTAGAATGAGGTAATGACACTAGACTGGGAGGAGTGTCCAGATCAAATTTACAGTAGGGTGGGGAACTGCAAAGCCACCAAGTATAAAAACAGGATGCCAATAGAGGGAGGGTGGGAAACAAAATTAGAACAAACAAAAACCAGATGCTTAAAAATTGTAGAAAAATTTTAGTTTAAAACCCAACACAGTGAGTAAAATAAAAGTGCTATAAATAACTCAGAAATAAGCAAAAAACAGGATACTTAATGTTATATATCACAGATTAGTTAGCTCAGAGCCCTTCCTCTGACTTCCTCCGATTAGCTCAGTGTGAAATGGCAGAAACACTCACAAGTTAACTTCTTAAGTAACAAAGTTGAAACCTGAAGCAACTTTAAAAAAACTTGAAAGAACCAATGAGGTGCTTACTCCATGTGTAGTCCAGGCAAAAAAGTCCCCAAAGACCACAACAATTCACTCTCACTGAAATGCTATACTGGCTTTGGCTAAGCTATGATGGCCTGGGACATGTGCTCAGACACACAGCCTCTACTAACAAACAACTAGGCCCAAAACACAAGCCTGAATATGGACAATGCTACACTACCAACACTACTTAGGTAGAAAAAAATGCAGAAATGTTTAAACAGATAAAGGATCAAGGAGACTCTAGAGAATGCTTTTAAATGCAAACAAGTTATATGATACACTCCTAGCAGGAAATCAGAACAAACAACCCCAACCAGATGATTAAAAATTGTAAAAAATTCTAATTAATATCTCACACAACGTGAGTATAATAAAAGTGCTAAAATAACTCAGAAATAAGCAAAAAGCAGGATACTTAATGTTATATATCACAGATTAGTTAGCTCAGAGCCTTTCCTCCGACTTCCTCAGATTAGCTCAGTTTGAAATGGCAGAAACTGTCAAAAGATAACTTCTTAAGTAAAAAGTTGAAACGTTTCCCCAAAAGGGGGTTTTGGGGGAAAAAAAAATTTTTAAAAAAAAAAAAAAACCCCCCAAAAAAAAATTGGGTTTTTTTTTAAAAAAAAAAGGGGGACCAAAAAGGGGGAAAAAAAATTTTTTAAAAAAGGGAATTTTTAAAAAAGGGAAAGGGGGGAAAGAAAAAAGGGGGAAAAAGGGCCCCCAAAAAAAGGGGGGGAAAAAAGGGGGGGGGAAGAAAAAAAAAAAAGGGGGGTTTAAAAAAAAAAAAAAAACCCAAAAGGGGGTAAAAAAAACAAAAAAAAAAAAGGGGTTTTTAAAAATTTTAAAATTAAAAAAAAAAATTTTTCCCTTTTTTTTAAAAAAAAAAAAAACCCCTTTTTTAAACCAAAAAAAAAAACCCTTTTCCCCTTTTTTGGGGGGAAAAAAAGGGGAAACCCAAATTCCCAAAAAAAAAACCCCCCAAAAAATTTTAAAAGGGCCCCGGGGGTTTTTTAAGGGGGGGGCCCCAGCAAAACCCACAACAAAAATTTCCCAAAAACCAACCGGGTTTGGAAAAAACCCCCAAAATTTAAAAAAAAACCCTTTTTTAAAAAAAAAAAAAAACCAAAAAAATTTTAAAAAAAAATTTTAAAAAAAAAAAGGGAAAAAAAAAAACCCCCAAAATTTAAAATTTTTAAAAAAAATTAATAAACACCCGGGAAAAATAAAAAAAAAAACCAGACAAGAAAAAAAAAATTTTTTTATTTAAAAAAAAAGGGGTTTTTAAAATTTTTAAAAAAAAAAAAAAAGGGAAAAAATTTATTTTTTTTTCCCCCCCCCTTTTTTTCCCTTTTAAAAATTAAAAGGGGAAAAACCCCCCCCTTTTTTTTTTAAAAAAAAAAAAAAAAATTTAAAAACCCCAAAAAAAACCCGGGAAACCCGGGGGCCCCGGGAAAAATTTAAAAAAACCCCCCCCAAAAAAAAACCCCCCCGGGGGGGGGTTCCAAACCCCCCAAAAAAAAAAAAAGGGAAAAAAAATAAAAAAAGGGCCCAAAAATTTTTAAAGGAAAAAATTTAAAAAAAAAGGGAAAAAAACAAAAAACCCAAAATGTTTTTAAAATTTTAAAAATTTAAATACCCCCAAAAAAAAAAAAACCCAAAAAAAAAAAAAAAAAAAAAATTTTTAATTAAAAAAAAAAAAATTTAAAAAAAAAGGGGAAAGGGGAAAAACCCAAAAAAAAAGGGGGGTTTTAAAACCCAAAAAAAAAAAAAGGGGGGAAAAAAATTTTTCCCCCAAAACTTTTAAAAAAGGAAACCAAACCCCCAAAAAATTTTTAAAATTTTACTTTTTTTTGGGAAAACCCAAAAAATTTCTCAAAAAAAAAAGGGGGGGAAAAAAAAGGGGGGGGTTCCCCAAAAAAACCCCTTTAAAAAACCAAAAAAACAAAAAAAAAAAAAAAAAAAGGAAAAAAAGGAAATTTTAAACCAAAAAAAAAAAACCCAAAATTTTTAAAAAAATTTTTTTAAATTCCCCAAAAAAAAAAATCAAAAAAAAAAAAAAAAAAATCCCTTTAAAAAAAAAAAAAAAAGGAAAAAAAACCCCCCCAAATTTTCCGTTATTTTTTTAAATCCAAAAAACCCCCCCTTTTTTTTTAAAAATTTTAAAAAAAAAAAAGGGGGGAAAAAAATTTAATTTTAATAAAATTCCGGAAACCCCAAAAAAATTAAAAACCAATTTTTGGGGGTTATTTTTTGGGGGTTTAAAAAAAACCCCCCAAAAAAAAGGGGGGAAAAAGGGGTTTTGGGGAAAGGGGCCCCCCCAAAAATTTAAAAAAAACTAAAAAAAATTTAAAAAAAGGAAAAAAAATTTTTTTTTTTAAAGGAAAAAATTTAAAAAAATTTTAAAAAAAAAAAAAAAAAAAATTTTTCCAAAAAAAAAACCCCCCAAAAAAGAAAAAAAAATAAAAAATTTTAGAAATTTAAAAAAAATTTTTAAAAAAAGAAAAAAAAAAATTTTTAAAAAAAACCCCAAAAAATTTAAAAAAACCCCAAATTTAAATTTTTTCCCCCCCCCAAAATTAAAAAAAGGGGGGAAAGAAAAAAAAAAAACCTTTTTAAAAAAAAAAAACCCAAAAAACCCCCAAAAAAACTTTTTAAAAAAAAATTTTTTAAAAAAAAAAAACCACCCCCAAAAAAAAGGCCCCAAATTAAAATTTAAAATTCCCCAAAAAAACCCTTTAAAAAAAAGGAAAAAAAATAAAAAAAGGGGAAAAATTTTTAAAGGAAAAAAAAAAATTTTAAAAATAAAAAAAACCCCCCCCTTTTTTTAAAAAAAATTTTTAATACCCCGGAAAAAATAAAAAAAAAAAAAAAAATTTAAATAAAAAAAAAATTTTTAATTTAAAAATTCACAAAAAAAAAAACCCCCCAAAAATTTTAAAAAAAAAAAATTTTTTTTTTGGTGAAAAAAAAACCCCCTTTTTAAAAGGGAAAAGGAAAAAAAAAAAAAAAAAATTTAAAAAAAACTCAAAGGAAAAAAAAAAATTTTTCCCGGATTTTCCCCCCCCAAAACCCCCCAAACAAAAAACCCCGGGGCCAAAAAAAAAACCCCCCAAAATTTTTGGGAAAAAAAAAAAAAAAGGAAAAGGGAAAAAGGGGGAAAAAAAATTTTAAAAAAATTTTGGAAAAAAATTAAAAATTTAAACAAAAAAAAAAAATTTTAAAAAATTTTTAAAATTTCCCCCCGGAAAAAAAAAAGGGGGAAAAAAAACCAAAAAAAAAAAAAGGGGAATTTTTTTTTTTAAAAAAACCCCCAGGGTTTAAACCCCCAAAAAAAAAATTTAAAAAAAAAATTTTAAATTTTTTTTTTGGGGAAAAAAAAACCCCCCCCCAAAGCCAAAAAAAAAAAAAAAAAAAAATTTTTGAAAAAAAAATTAAAAAAAAAAACCCCCGGGGGTTTTTTGGGGGTTTCCCCCCCCCCCAAAAAAAAAAAATTTTTAAAAAAACCGGTTTGGAAATTTTCCCCCCCTTTTAAAAAAAACCCAAAAAAAACCCCAAAAAAAAGGGGGTTAAAAAATTTTAAATCCAAAAAAAGGGGGGAAAAACCCGGGAAAAAAAAAAAAAAAAAAACCCCAAAGGGGAAAAAAAAAAAATTTTTTTAAAAAAAAAACCAAAAAAAAAATTTTTTTTAAAAAAAAATTCCAAAAATTTTTTAAAAATTTAAAAAAAATTAATTTTAAAAAAAAAACCCCCCCCCCAAAAATTAAAAAAAGGGGGAAAAAAAAACCCCGGGAACCCCCCCAAAAAAAAACCCCCCCCTTTTTTTAAAAAGAAAAAAAGGAAAATTTTTCCCAAAAAAACCCCCCCCCAAAAAACAAAAATTTCCCAAAAACCAACCGGGTTTGGAAAAAACCCCCAAAATTTAAGAAAAACCCCCAAAAAAAAAATAAAAAAAACCTAAAAGGTTTAAAAAAAATTTTAAAACCCCCCCCAAAAATTTAAAAAAAAAAAAAAAAATTTTAAAAAAAAAATTTTTTTTTAAAAAAAAAAAAAAAAGGATAAAAAAAAATTTCTTTTTAAAAATTCACAATTTTAAAAAATTTTAAAAACCCCCAAAAAAAAGGGTTTTTGGGAAAAAAAGTTTTTTTTCCCCCCCAAAAATTTTCCCTTTTTAAAAATTAAAGGGGAAAAAATTTTTTTTTTAAAATTTTTAAAAAAAAAAACCCCCAAAAAAAAAAAAAATTTTTTTTTTGGGCCCCAAAATTCCCCCCAAAAAAACCCAATTAACCCCCAAACCCCAAAACCCCAAAATTTCCTAACCCCCCCCGGGGAAAAAACCCAAAAAAGGAAAAAAAAAAAAGGGAAAAAAAAAATGTTAAAAACCAAAAAAAAAAAATTTTAAAAAAAGGGAAAAAACCCCCCCAAAATTTTTAAAAGAAAATTTAAAAACCCCCAAAAAAAAAAAAAAAAAAAAAAAAAATTTTTAAAAAATTTTCCCACAATTTTAAAAAGGCTTTTAATTTTAAAAAAAAGGGGAAAAAAAAAAAAATTTTTTTAAAAAATTTTTTTTAAAAATTTTAAAAAAAAAAATTTAATTAACCTTAAAAAAAAAAAAACCCAAAAAAAAAAGGGTTTTTTTTTTTTTTTCCCCCCCCCCCCCCAAAAAAAAAACCCCCCAAAAAAAAGGGGGGAAAAAAAATGCTATACTGGCTTTGGCTAAGCTATGATGGCCTGGGACATGTGCTCAGACAAACAGCCTCTACTAACAAACAACTAGGCCCAAAACACAAGCCTGAATATGGACAATGCAATACTACCAACACTACTTAGGTAGAAAAACTGCAGAAATGTTTAAACAGATAAAGGATCAAGACTCTAGACAATGCTTTTAAATGCAAACAAGTTTTATGATACACTCCTAGCAGGAAATCTGAACAAGCAAACCCAATCAGATGTTTACAATTGTAGAAAATTCTAGTTAATACCTCATACACAGTGAGTAAAATAAAAGTGCTATAAATAACTCAGAAATAAGTAAAAAACAGGATACTTTATGTTATATATCACAGATTAGTTAGCTTAGAGCCCTTCCTCTAACTTCCTCCAATTAGTTCAGTGTGAAATGGCAGAAACACTCACAAGTTAACTTCTTCAGTAACAAAGTTGAAACCTGAAACAACTTTAAAAAAAGCTTGAAAGAACCAATGAGGTGCTTACTCCAAGGCATAGTCCAGGCAAACCAAGTCAGCCAGTGACCACAAACAATTCACTCACTGAAATTCTATACTGGCTTTGGCTAAGCTATGATAGTCTGTGACATGTGCTCAGACACAGCCTCTACTAACAAACAACTAGGCCCAAAACACAAACCTGAATATGAACAATGCAACACTATCAACACTACTTAGGTAGAAAAAAACCGACAGAAATGTTTAAACAGATAAAGGATCAATGAGACTCTAGACAATGCTTTTAAAAGCAAACACGTTATATGATACACTCCTGGCAGGAAATCAGAACAAACAAACCCAACCAGATGCTTATAATTGTAGAAAGTTCCAGTTAATACCTCACACACAGTGAGTAAAAAAAAGTGCTATAAATAACTCAGAACTAAGCAAAAAACAGGATACTTAATGTTGTACATCACAGATTAGTTAGCTCAGAGCATTTCCTCTGACATCCTCCGATTAGTTCAGTGTGAAAAGACAGAAACACTCGCAAGTTAACTTCTTAAGTAACAAAATTGATACCTGAAATAACTTTAAAAATAGCTTGAAAAAAACAAATGAGTTGCTTACTCCAAGGCGTAGTCCAGGCCACCCTAGTCAGCCAATGACCACAAACAATTCACTCTCACTGAAATTCTATACTGGCTTTGGCTAAGCTATGATGGCCTGGGACATGTGCTCAGACACAGCCTCTACTAACAAACAACTAGGCCCAAAAACACAAGCCTGAATATGGACAATGCTATACTACCAACACTGCTTAGGTAGAAACAAATTGTTGAAATGTTTAAACAGATAAAATATCAAGAAGACTCTACAGAATGTTTTTAAATGCAAAAAAAATATATGATACACTCCTAGCAGGAAATCAGAACAAACAAACCTAACCAGATGCTTACAATTCTAGAATATTTGAGTTAATACCTCACACACAATGAGTAAAATATAAGTGCTATAAATAACTCAAAAAAAAGCAAAAAACAGGATACTGAATGTTATATATCACAGATTAGTTAGATCAGAGCCCTTCCTCCCACTTCCTCTGATTAGTTCAGTGTAAAATGGCAGAAGCACTCACAAGTTAACTTGTTAAGTAACAAAGTTGAAACCTGACAAATCTTTAAAAAAAGCATGAAAGAACCAATGAGGTGCTTACTCCAAGGCATGTCCAGGCAACCCCAATCAGCCGATGACCACAAACAATTCACTCTCACTGAAATGCTATACTGGCTTGGGCTAAGCTATGATAGCCTGGGACATGTGCTCAGACACACAGCCTCTACTAACAAACAACTAGGCCCAAAACACAAGCCTGAATATGGACAATGCCACACTGCCAGCACTACTTAGGTAGAAAAAAACTGCAGCAATGTTTAAACAGATAAAGGATCAAGGACACTTTAGAGAATGCTTTTAAATGCAAACAAGTTATTTGATACACTACTAGCAGGAAATCAGAACAAACAAACCCAATCAGATGCTTACAATTGTATAAAATTCTAGTTAATACCTAACTCACAATGAGTAAAATAAAAGTGCTATAAATAACTCAGAAATAAGCAAACAACAGGATTCTTTACGTTATACATCACAGATTATTTAGCTCAGAGCCCTTCCTCCAACTTCCTCCAAATAGTTCAATGTGAAAAGGCAGAAGCACTCACGAGTTAACTTCTTAAGTAACAAAGTTGAAACCTGAAACAAGTTTAAAAAAAGCTTGAAAGAACCAATGAGGTGCTTACTCCAAGGCGTAGTCCAGGGAACCCCAGTCGGTCGATGACCACAAACAATTCACTCTCGCTGAAATGCTATACTGGCTTTGGCTAAGCTATGATGGCCTGGGACGTGCTCAGACACACAGCCTCTACTAACAAACAACTGGGCCCAAAACACAAGCCTGAATATGGACAATGCAACACAAACAACACTACTTGGGGAAAAAAACGCAAAAATTTTAAACAAAGT
>NW_025058002.1:0-6365 GCF_019279795.1 Protopterus annectens | reverse complement strand
TTTCTGATTCAGAAAGCCTTGACTTCCTTAAAAGCCCCAGCACAGGCCCTTAGCTATACCTCCTGTGCTTGATGTTTTGGATGATTTATACTCTGACTCCAGTGTTACCCCTGATACTCTCCCTCCTGCTCCTGCCAAGCCTGACAGATACTATAGAGTTCCTGAAACACATTCTCATTTCTTTAGGGCCCATGCTGTTGATTTAGAAACTATTTCACAGGGTCCGAAAGGGGTTTCAGCTACCACCTAAAAAATCCTTTGCCTTCCAACAGGGAAGCTAGGTCATTAGAGATGGGGGAAGAAGGTTTACACCTCCATTACTTTATCTATGAGAGCTCTCAATTGTCTCTTTCATATGTTGCTAATATCAGGATTTCTGTTAGATGATTTACAGAAAACATTAGCCTCTCCTGATCCCTTTAGATAGGAGATCTTGCAGGAGGCTGTACCTACAACTCTCTCAACAGTGCTTAATCACTTCCTTCAGTGTGGATATGATGCATTGGAAGCTTCATGCAGGGCAACTATGACAGGGCGGTGTTGGGCATGCATGGTTAAAGAACAACCTCTGGTCATGTTAAAGGCAAAAGCTTCTTGATGCACAGCCGGAAAGAACAAACTTTTGGTGCTAATGCTGAGATGTGTTAAAGACCGTGAGAAAAAGCCAAGTCAGACAAAGACAGTCAAAGGTTTCCTCCAGGTTCAGCCACACCAGATTCAGCAGGAATTGGCCTTCCGAAAAACTGGTCCTTTCCTAATACTGAAAAGATTTCAAAAGGGCCGTGAGCATGGCGAGAGAACAATACAGAGGTTCTACAGGGGCGATAATGGCAATAACAAACCGAAAAAGAGAAGTGGCACAGAATTCTCCTGCCCCGGGGACAATCAACGACTTTCCTCTACTTCCGCTAACCAAAGAGCAAACAGAAGCTCCCTTGGGCGGAAAATTATCTCTGTTTTCAGACAATTGGCACAGATTGACAAAGGACAAATGGATTTTGGACATTATAGACCAAGGCTACAGGTTTCACTTTCATACCTTGCCAAGGAAACAAGGCATGCCAAACCTACCGCAAAACCAGAGGGCAGAGGCTTTCAAGCAAATTTCTCTGCTAGCTCAGATCAATGCAATAGAAAAAGTTCCACAACAAGAACAAGGCCAGGGGTTTTACTCAAGACTGTTCCTTGTTCCAAGAAAAGAAACACAATGGAGACCAATACTGGATTTGTCCGCATTAAACACCTTTCTCATAGTACCAAAGTTCAAAATGCTGACCTTACAGCAACTCCTTCCCATGCTGGGCAAGGGGTCTTGGCTGATTACTCTGGACCTCAAGGAGGCATACCTGCATGTCCCTATCAGACACAGCTGCAGAAGATACCTCAGATTTCTTGCAGGGCCAGAGCATTATCAATTCTCAGCATTGCCATTTGGCTTATCTACTGCACCCAGAGTGTTTACAAAATGCCTGGCTTCAGTAATTGCTCATTGCAGGCTCCAGGGGATCCAAATTTACCCGTACCTGGATGACTGCCTGATACAAGCGGACGACAAAATGATTTTGATAAAAAACTTGGATTATGTCATTCAATTGCTACAAGCTCTGGGATACACAGTCAACTTCCAAAAGTCAAGACTGCAGCCATCCCAGCAAATTACTTTCTTAGGAGCCAATCTAGACACAACCTCTCAAATGGCTTACCTGACAGAAGACAAGCAAAAGAAGTTAACTCATTATTTCAAAGGTTTGGCAAAGCTCACCCAGATGACTGCAAGGAGATTCCTACAGGCCCTGGGTTACATGGCATCATGCATTCTCCTGGTTCCGTGTAAGACTACACATGAGAAAGCTTCAATGGCACCCTAAAAGTTTATGGTCTCAACACAGCCCAACAGCCTAGAGAAGACAACCATACCGCTTATCCCATGCCTACAAAGGAATTCCTATGGTGGGCCTGTTAAGCTGAGCAAACACAGGAATGTCATTCAAAAAACCACAAATAACACTGAAACAATGACCACAGATGCCTCAGACCTTGGATGAGCACATGGAGGAGCAGATGTATTCAAGGACAATGGTCTCCAAAGGAAAGCGCATCTGTATATCAACCAAAGAAATGCTTTAGCAGCGATCATGCATGCCATGAGGCCTTTGACAACAACTTCAGCAAGGCCACCCTGCTATCTGGACGAACAACACCACTGTCATGTGGTACATAAACAAACGGGGGCGCGTTAACACCCCTTTGCAGACTGACAATGAATCTTTGGGAAAATCGCTGAGCTTAAACATACGTTGCAATCCCAGTTTGTTCCAGGCAAAAGACAATGTGCTGGCGGACAGCCTAACCAGGAATTTCCTAGATCCCCACAAATGGAGGTTACATCCAGAAATCTTCATAAGGCTCACCTCAACATGGGACGAGGCCAGGAAGTAGACCTATTTTCCTCCATCTCAATCATCAACTACAAAAGTTCTGTTCAGGGCATATCATCCCACAAAGCATGGAAAACAGATGCTCTCTCTCATTCAACTGGAACTTCCTAAAGATTTATGCATTCACACCTCTGCCACTGATGACCACAGTACTACTACTAAAGATCAAAGCAGAGAAACCAAGGGATCCTAATAGCTCAGACTGGCCAAGACAACACTGGTATTCACTACTATGGAGCATATGCCACAACAAAATGGGCCCCATACAATGGCCCCATCTTTTTGACTCAAACAACTTCAAGACAGTACATCCCAGCATTCCAGAAGCTCCAGCTAACAGCTTGGGAGATTCCATAGGAATAACCTCAATCGATCTCTCTCTCAAGGAAGTTCAGCGGATATTATGACCGCCAGACCATCACCAGAAGGTTTATTCTGCAAAATGGAAGAGATTCAGCATTGGAATACCAGCAAGGGTCATGATGCATCATTAGACATCCACTCATCCTGGAATACTTGGCAGATATGCTTACAGAGGACTCTCATATTATTCTATAAAAGATACATGCTTCAGCTATTTCAGCTAGATACAACACTGATCACCTGTGTTCTCACACACCGCTTTGTTAAGGCAATTTCTTAGAGGAATCAAGAATATCAAGTCACCAAGAAGGCCTGACTGCCAACTTGGGACCTCAACTTTGTCCTAGAAAAACTGACTCTGCCCCCTTTGACCCCAGCAGCTTCTGTGGACTTACAATTCCTCTCATGGAAGACAGCTTTCCTGTTGGCAATTACCTCAGCAAGAAGGGTTTCAGAATTACAGAGCCCTAATGTAATACCACCGTTCATTACCTTTCATAGAGACAGGGTCACTTCTGAACCAACCCTAGCTTTCTGCCAAAAGTGGTATCCTAGGGTTTCTTTGGATCAAACAATTCACCTGCCTACTTTTCTTTTCCCAATCCTGAGAACAAAGGGGAAAGACTGGTACCTTGGACATTCACAGACAACTTCCTTTCTACCTGGACAGACCAAGGCCAATAGGAAGTCTGATCAGATTTTTGTAGTTCACGCCCCTGGAGTACAAGGAAAAGCAGTTCAAACAGACTATCTCAAAATGGTTGGACGTGCATCCAAGTATATTTATTCCTTCCATGGAAAGAGTGTACCAGCCAATATGGACCACACTCTACCAGAGCTACAGCCACCTCTACAACGCATTCTTAAGAGGGGTGCCTACAAAAGACATTCTAGAAACTTTACATGGAGCTCCGTGCATACATTCTCCAAACACTACAACCTTCCTTTATATTCCAGATCCAGAGCAGGCTTTGCTTGGCAGTCCTGCAGGGGATTGATACTTCTACACCATCCTTTTCTTAGTGCTTTCCACCTCCCCAGCTAAGCTATGGTATTCAACCCATATGTTATGACTGCAGTTGCATTCTTGAAGGACATAGTACAGTTTTGTACCTACCATAAATGTAGATGTCAGGTAGATATGCAACTACAGTGCCCCTCCCTTCCCTCTATTCCTTGGTCCACTCCTCTCCTGTTATCCTAGCTGGGGATATCTGTTATGGTGTATCTGTTTTATTTGCTTATTTATTTCTCTGGAAACCTGTTTTGTCTTACAGAGTGATTACAGCCTTCCTTGGAGGCACCTGGCATCTGGGGCAGAAACACTGAAAGAAGATAAGAGGCGTGCGGCTGATGCTTATGTACTCCTGCCACTATAATGGCGGAGAGAAATGTTGACATCAGCGAAGCGTCCCGGACCCAGACTTTGGAATCCGGCCGAGGAACGCACGGGCAGGACAACCCATATGTTATGACTGCAGTTGCATATCTATCGGACATCTACATTTATGGTAGGTACAAAACTGTACTTTTTCCATTTCCTGTGGGCATTCTATGGAAAGTTCTATAGCATCTTCTTGTGGCACATTCTCTTCAATTTCATCCTGTGCTATCTGTTGCTCTGTACATGGGAACTCACTGGCCTATCACTCCTCAACATTAACTGTGTCAGAGTTCCCACAGTTTCTTGTTCCTTCCCTTGCTCTCCAGCTCCAAGTTAACATTTGTACTGGTTTCCTGTGGAAGGCTCCAAGTTATCTTCATATGGCACTTGACCAATTGCTTCCCATTCCACTGGTTTCCCCTTAATTTGGATGTCCATTGCTCTGTTCTGTTGTGGTGCTTTCTGAATTAGATTTTCTACACTGAATCCTTCACTTTGCAGTACTCCATAACCTCAGTTCTGTTTCTTTAACTTCTCCATTACTAATCTCCTTTTCTCACGTTTTCCTCTTTGTCTTCTTATTTTTTGTATTGTAAAGTTTTCATGTCCAGATTCCTTTTCACATAATATTTTTTCTTCAAATATGTTTTGGTGCTGATCTTTTTGTATTGATTAGTTTTGTTTTCTCATTTTTATAGATATTACACCATATTAAATCTGTTTTCTTTCCCATGTCTATATTTCTTCTTCAGATGTCTCCTGATCTTCCTCTGTTTCTCCTTGCTGGGGACTCGTTTCCCATCATGCTTTTGTGATGTAACCTGTATTAGGCCTTCTACATCAACTCCTTCACTTCACAGGCACCCATAACTTCAACTTCTATTTTTTTAACTTCTAGTTTACTAATTTTTTCTACATTCCCTCTTTGTGAATTATTTTTTTATTGTGAAATTTTCTATAGTTAGGTGCCTTTGCCTTTATTTCTCTTCGTACATTATTGGGGCTGTCTTCTTTATACTGATTAATTTGGCTTTTACCTTTCAAATCTCCCTTTCTTCCAATGTCCATATTTCTTTTTTATACTTTTCAAAAATCTCTAGGTTTTGTTGTTTATATTTTTGCACTTCTTCAGATAACTCTTTTTCCAAATAGATCAAAGTTTATTGGTCTATGTACTGTTTTTCACAACTCTGTTGTATTAATAAACACAATTTTTTGTTTGAAGCTTTTGATAATTTTTCTTGTGGAATTATTTTCTTCTAATTTCTCTTTTAATCATTTTGCATATCTTTGTTGTCTGGAAATTCTGGGCTTTTTGCATAATAGTAATGCAATTTATTTCTTATCCTCAATAGTCTACTCTATTACCTTTATGGCTCTTCTTTGGCCTATCAGTTTTTGTGATTTTTGTGGACTGCTACTTCCTTCTACAACAGGGGGGGCCATCCTCCCACTGGGCCTGGCCCCATTGAAGGAATGTTTCTGAATTTTGGGGATTCTACACTGTCATTTTTTTCCAGGCTTGGTACCAGGGTGCCAACCAGGATTGGGCACTTTTTTCCCCTGAGTCTTGTGCATCCAACTATTTTTTTTAAATTTTTGACCTACTTCTGTCCATGATATATGCTATATAAATGTAGTCAATATATCAGTGTTGTCTTCAGTGAGATTTTGTGAAAAACAGGGTCCACCTAATGAAAGGTACTCACCAAGACTTGAGGATGAATTCAATTTCAGCAATACTACTCTCTCCTTTAACTTGCTGACTTATCATTTCTTCATTTTGGACCCTGCTACATTATAGTATCAGTAATGGAAAATAAATCCAAGAACCAGTAGTTTTGTATACAAACAAATTAAAGTACACATGTACATGTGTATTTGTATGTGTGAGTATGTATGTATATACATATAAATATCTATCTATCTAAAGATATATATATATATATATATATATATATATATATATATATATATATATATATATATATATATATATATGAACATATAACTACTGCACAAACTCATAATATATAGATTTTTAAGTAAGTTAGGAGGACAGAATTGGAGGAGAGGTATCCCCAATCAGTGCTATTTAGTTAGATTTTAAGTAAGTCTGGATAAACACACACACACACACACACACACACACACACACACACACACACACACACACACAC
>NW_025058001.1:0-6570 GCF_019279795.1 Protopterus annectens | reverse complement strand
CACCATTTCATGGCTCATTTGTCAGGCTTGGTCCAGATATGTTGCATTAAGGGGTTCTGAGTATACCTCTCGACTGGCTAGATTGTTTCAGACTGTCTAGGTTTATTGCTTATATTACTGCACTATTCCACAGAATCATTAGTGTCATTCGTGTGGAACTTCGCTGTGATGATGTTATGATTTCTGCCTGTAACTGATGGCATACATTTCAGTCTCAGAAATGCCTTCCTTCAGAATATGTATGCTGACATAAACCCTGTTACTGTGGCAACATTCCAGATTTATAACTGCAATTTACATTATGTCCTCTTGCACTACGAGGTGAAGAGGTATGGTGCTGAGGTATGACTCCACTACATAGTGTGTGTGTGTGTGTGTGTGTGTGTGTGGTTTGTGTACATATATATAAATATATATATATATATATATATATATAGGTTCATAGGTGTGTACTAGGCTAATGGCCCTGGGGCCTTTACAAGCCTAGCCCACATGATTACCCTGGAATCGTGCCACCCGACTTTAGTTCCCAGTGCACTCTGGGTCGGGTAAAGCCACTGGGTGATCCCTGGGGTGAATTTCTTTCTATTTCCCCATCCACTCATTAAGATTTCTCTTGAAGAGGGCCAGTGAGGTGCTCTGCTTGACATGTATGAGAAGTCTATTTCATAGCATGGGCAGTCTCTGGGTTATGAACCTGTCCCTCCAGCATGTTCTGTTGATTGTGGTAATGAGGTTGAGGTCTCTGGAGCATGTGGTGCGGAGGGATTGGGATTTCTTTAGATGTAGTATTTCTAACAGAGCTGGGTCAGACATGGCTTTGTAAGTCAAGCAGAAATTGGTTCTAAGTAGGTGATCTGAGACAGAGAATAGTTGGGAGTTTTTTGAGTCTGTCCATATAGGACACATGTTTAAGGCCTAGGATCCTCTTTGTGAGGTACTCTTGGAGCCTCTCCAGTTGTTGCAGGTGTGTAGTGAGGTACATGCCAAATGGGGCATTGTACTCAATGATTGGCCTAATGAGGGAAGAGTAGAGGGAGAAAATGACCTCCTTCTTCCTGGATGCAAAACCCTTAGTAATGAGAGGTGCCACATAGAAGGACTTTCTGACCACATTGGCAATGTGGTGGTCAAAAGAGAGGTGGCTGTCAACCTGTGTTCTCAGATCTTTAGTAACGCTTTCTGTGTTCAGTGGACTACCATCGATGTGGCAATTCATGGGAACTGGGTTTTTCCCAAAGGGGATGACAACAAATGTTTTGGCATTGAGCTTAAAGCCATGGTTCTGACACAAGTCGTTGGTCTCAGTGAGGCCTTTCTGTGGGATTTCAACATCACTTTGGGAGTTAATAATAGCTCCCAACTTACAATCATCTGCGAACTTTGTCAGCCAGAGTCCCTTTTTGTTGGCCTGGACTTCAGAGAAGTAGATACCAAACAGGAGAGGACCCAGGACTGAACTCTGTGGGACTCCACTCGTGAATGGTCGGCAGTCTGACCTGGAGTCAGCTATTTTCACACGGTGGGTTCTACCTGTGAGCCAGTTTGCAACCCACCTAGTGATATAGGATATATCATACGTGCACATTCACACTTACCATTTTCATCCATGGCAGCTCTGCCATGAACACTAAAGCTGTTATGCATTATCATTCATGCAGTCTGCCCACGACATTCTAATCGATCTAAAAGTTTTTCCTTCCATATTCTACCCCACCTTTGTAATGCTTAAATGCTACTCTCTTCAGACCTAGAGAAATTGAGCAAAATCTATTATACAAATGCTTTCACCACATCTGAAAACACTTTCTCCAATTAATCTTCTAGACTTTTGTTTAACATAATATTGTGTCACAACCCTTCCTGAAATTTTTACTCTATAACACCAATCTGTAAGCATACTTGCAGATTAGTACACAAAGTTAAATGGAGCACTAACAATTTCCTTTAGAAATCTACAATTGTTTACTGTATTTTCTCACAGCAATGCATTTAGAAATTCCAATGTATTTATAGTATCTTTTTTTACTTTTTTCTTTATCTCAGAGTCATATGGCAAAACAAGAACAACTTTTTATTAATAGGACTTCTCACACTACCCAACACCACTGAAAACTAATATTAACATTGTTGCATTAACATGTTTTCTTATTACTTAGAGTACCACATTACATTGCACTGGAGCACACATGCTACTTTTAGCAAACCAGGCTCAATAAAATTGTCAGTAAACAAGGTAAAAACATAGTCCTTCACTGCCAGGAGAAAGTACGACAGCTGGAGGGATCATGTCCACTACCCCAAGAAACCCTACTACTTGGAGACTTTAACATGAACTGGGGCACCTGTTCCTTAGAATCCCCAACCACCCATATTAACCCTGCATGCAATTTACACAAATCATATCCAATTTCTTACCGGGATAGAGTAAAAACCAACCAAAAAGAAAGTATGTGACTGGTACTCTGGATAAACAGTCACCTGACTGTTGCACCTCTGGTACCCTCCTTAAATGGCCCTTCCAAGCGATCACCTTCCTTCTCACATATGCCAATTAAGCACAAAACCATTAATTCCCAACAACTCTTACTCAGAAAGGTTAGGAAACAATAAAAAATTAGACTCCTGCCAAATTCCAGCATAAGAACTAAACTCATGTAATTGGTCTATTCTAAAACACACTCCCACTTAGAGGAAGCAGTAGCATACTTTGTAACAAATTCCTTGAGATCCTTGATTTGCATGCACCTGTTCGCTTCAAAGAGAGAAGACCAAGGCAAAGAAGCTGCACCATGGCTTTCTATAGAGTCTAAACTCAAACATTACCGCTTGAAACAAAGCATGACTTTATGGTTCTTCTGAGGCCTCAAGATCACATGGTAACGTACAGGCAATCCAGGAACGGAAACCAAAAACTCAATTTTACAAGACAGAAACAATACTACTGTAATTTACAGACAGATAAATCAAAATAACACTCAGAAGTTTTGGGCAGGTTTAAATAATCTACTACATCCTGGACAAACTTCAACCCCAATCCCTGCTGCTACTATTGATAAAGCCCTGAGGAGATGTTTCTGATAGTTTTAACCAATTCTTTACTTTGAGACAATCTCAAGCCCTAGCTAGCCAACTACTCCTCCCTAGCTCCCCTGAGTCCCAAAGTAGCACCCTAAGAAACCTTACTCATTGATTCTGTAGCTTCCCAACCAGTCGCCACTTCCACTTATCCGCATTACCTTTGATCAAAAATTAAACCCTGCTACACTTTCTGCTGATCAACTCCCTGCGAGTACCTACAAAATCAGCACGATTACTATTCATTACCCCGTCTCAATACTAATCAATCGGAATCTTTCATAGTAGAAGCTAAAAATTCCCACCATCTGGAAAAATATCCTATGTAATCCCACTTCACTAAAAGGAGGCAGCACTACTGAATTCTCCAATTATAGGCCAATAGCTATACATTTCTCTCCACTTGCGTAAAAGATTATGGAAAAAATGTATTCATAGACAATTCATGCTTACCACCTAATCCAAACGCCTTATGGCAGATTGACTCCAGCATGGCTTCGTCCTCTCATCACAGCACTACTTCAGCCCTCCCAGCCCTTTTACTACCAACACTCCATAAAACCATAATCGCAACAATAATTATATATCCTCAGCCCTCTTTTGGATCTTTCCAAGGCATTCGATATGGTTGATCACCAACTTTTAATCCACAATTCTGCAAACTATTCCTGTCTAGATACTGGAGCCCTCCAATGGTTTCAATCCTCACCTGAATGGTGCGACAACAGGCTGTCCTTTGCTACAAGAACAAACTCTCTCTAACCTTCTACCTAACTTGCCCTCAGTGCCACAAGGCTCTATACTAGCCCTTGCAGTTCTCCATCTCTCATTAACGACCTTTATACTGTCATCCCAAAAAAGTCAGCTGTATCCAATATACTGGATGACTCTACTCTGATTTGCTCAGCCACATCTCCAGCATAGAGTTATGGGTCAGCTACCCAGACCACACCTTTAATACCAATAGAAAATTGGCTTTTGAACATGCGTCTCGATCCTAAAATCCCAAAAAAACTAAAATGCTGTTAGTTTTCACCAACTTACGTAGGGTCTACCGGCAACTCACCTTTACTATAAAATCAAAATGATGGCACAATAATCTCTATTGACCCATCTACAAAACTATTAGGTGTCATCATAGACAATAATCTCAAATTTGACCTACATGTTAACCAAACTATCAAAACCATCAATAAAAACTAGGGTCACTTTACAGAATAAAGCTCCTTCCTCGAACCCCTCCAGCTAAAATTGCCATAGCTCGCTCTCACCTTCTTTCAAACCTTCTTCTGTATGCATCCCTCTACTCTAGAATTTGAACAAGACTGTCCTTAACAAACTCTCAGTTTGCTACAAACCCACATTGCCAGGTTTGCCACTGGGCTTGCCCCTTACTAGGACACATCATTGCATCAATCTAAATCAGCTTGGTTGGCTTGAACTACCTAGCCTAATCCAGTATAAAATCCAACTGATTATGGGCCTATAAAATCCTCTATAATCCGGACAATATTCACTGCATAAATATTATCACCCCTATAACAATCCCTAGACGCTTAGATCCTCTAACAAACTACTAATTTAACAAAATTAATAACGGCCGGTGATTCTCTCTTTACCAAACTCTGTAAGTAGATCCTGGAACTCATTTCAGCTGATAGTTACCTTACTTTCCAGCCCAATTCAGGTCAATTTAAAACTAGACCTCAAACTAAATATTTGTCACTTAACTGGCTATGTCAATGTATCAAGCCTGGCTAACTCGAATAATGTAAAAATCTGTTAACCAGTTTACTGTTAATAATTTAATTCTAATCCTGACGATACTCAAGACCAACTCCTTTAACCTGTGAACTTGTTTAACTTGCTTACTTATATAATCTCTGGGTAAAAATCTGTTTACCAATATGTAATGCTGAGTATTATGTAATGCACATATCTGCTTACCCCTTGGAGCTTCTCCCCGGGCCTCCGCTGAAAATGGACATAAATCCAGTCGGACTATCCCGGTCAACAAATGTAAAAATAAATAAATAAATAACATGTTTCATTTCTTTAATTTCTTAAACACAAATTCCAACTACAGAAAGCCCATTCACAACAGTGTTCTGAAGAAAGGTCCTCAGATATTCAGGCTCTCACAAAATCCACAACAAGAATAAGTAAATTTCATAGAGACCCTAGTATACACACAGGAAAATACATCGGGTACTAAGTGAAAGCTTGGCGTGAGAAACTGAGATAAACTAGAGTTGAAGGACGTCATACATGTATTTCACAGTGCCAACATGATTCGATCTTCTGTACATTTGTTACACTCATACATGAACCAAACAAACAAGCAAAAAGAAAAAACATCAGCAGTTAACTTCGTACTGCAAAAGTACCGCGAATAACACATATACAGTTTCATAACACTGTCATATACAAGGATTATTGGTAAACATGGTCTTCTATTTGGTAGGGTCAACGGTAATGTGTCATCCATCAAAGCCTAACTACAACACACTACTACAGATACAAGAATATATCGTCTTAAAAGTAACAGAAGTTACAAATACAGTGCACCAGAACAATGGATCAAAAACTAGGCAAACAGAGGAAGAAAACAAGTACAAGTAGAAAGGGTAAGGAGCTCTCCAAAACCATACACTGTTTTTATACTAATTGGGCTAAATTCAGTTATAAAAACAATTTTTGAGATTACAATTTATTATTTTTTCATCCATCCATCCTCTACCTTTGTTCCCATTTCCTGCACATGGGGTCGGGTGTCACTTCAACGAGTGACAATCATCTCGACGAAACCAAAGGTAATTAGCCCTGCCACGGTGAATTCATCCGCTTTCATTCACTTGCATCTATTGGCAATCCAAAGTGTCCAATCCACCTACCTGCAAGTCTTTGAATGTGGGAAAGAGCACCTGGAGCACCGCGGAGGAATCACACGTGACCAAGCGGGGAGAGTGGACTTGCAGACTCCGCAGACAGAAAGCACCTCCTGCCGAAAAATCGAACCGGAGAACCTCTTGCTGTTAGGCAACAAATTCCATCGGTCCCACATAGTTTTTAACATTTGTCTTCACCAGGAATAGTCCAGTGGGCTAATTAGAGACCATTTACAGTGGAAGCCCGAGGAGAAAGACTCCACAATAAACGTGAACATACAAAAAGCATTAAACAATTATGTTAGAAGTAATATGAAACTTAATTTTTATCAATTAGTCACAAGTAATACAAACAATTTATAAAGTGAGGCAAAAATATATAACAAAGAAAGGCTGACCGTTATACAAAACTTTGCCACAACAATTAGTGTTCGAGATTTTGTGATCTGATATTGGGATAGTCGAACATTGGGAATAAGGTAGTCGATGGTAGGGGCTTGTGAAGCAGTCCAGGACTAATGCATGACGCCATAAGTTTTTTAAAATGTAGAGACCCAGGTAATGCACCTGTACAACTATAACAAAATTAACATGTATCAATCAC
>NW_025058000.1:0-5929 GCF_019279795.1 Protopterus annectens | reverse complement strand
ATCTGCACTTTCCTTGTACTAGGCCTCTTCTGGCTTCCAAAATAAATATCTAAAACTTGTTGTAGTCATGTCTCCAGGCCCAAAATAGAATAATATGCTTGCGTGGCTGTTAGTGAAGAGAGTGAAGTTTGACATGAGTAAATGACTGTTCTCCTGAGACAGCAGGTATGTTCAAGGCAAAGGCCATGAGTCCCACCAGACCCCAAGCAGTAAAATTAAATGTTGTCGAGGCCAATCTTGAGCACGCAAATCATCCTTACTTGTCCTGTTCATCCTCCGGGAGTACCCTTTTGGGAGGCAGAGGTGGAAAGCACATGAAGATTGTTCCACCAGCCAAAGAGTATCCAATTTGGTGGCTGTGGGATGAAACCTTTGTGCAAACTTTGCAGTTGGTGGTTTGAAAGTGAGTTAAACGCACCATCTGGAGTCTCTAAGGAGCAACGCCCAATTTCTGAAAATACATGATCCAATTTCCACTGTAGATCCATAATTCGTCTGTTCAACGATCTGCTAAGTGAGTTCTGTGTCTCGTAGAAACCTTGCTCTGAAGATGTGTAAAACCGAGAGCAGTCTCCCTACAAAAATCATTGCTTGCCTGCAGAAGATAAGAATGTGTTCCCCTGTTTGTTGATGTACCACATGACAGTTGTGTCGTCTAACCAACACCTGCCCTGAAGAAGTGTGTCCTTGAAAGCTATTAATGCAATTGGACTGCCAACATCTCCAAGTTGATATGTAGATGTTGTAGTTCGGCAGGCCAATGCAGTCTTGAAATCCGCCTCCATTTAGATGAGCTCCCAAGTTTTGTCTGAGGCATCTGTTTAGAATCTGACTTCGCTTCTGGCCGGGTCACAGAGAGTCCCTTTGTTTAGTGACATTCCTGAGCCCACCACAAAAATTCCTTTTGAATGCAAGGTATTATCTGAATGACAGCGTCCATATCCTGAAGCGTGCTGTGTCCATACATTTTTGAGATACTCATTGTAGCTTCCCATATGCAGTTTGGCATTGGGAAGCACCAGAATACAAGATGCTACCATGAACCTGGTAAGGTTTGAAGGGATTGTCTTTGCAGTCAGCCTTGGACCTGACTGAGACAATTGATGGAAATGCTGGAAAGAGAGATTTCTTTTTGTTTTAACTGGGGTCAAAAAGGCCATCTGGGAATGCTGTATTCAGTCTTACACCCAGAAAGTCCCAGAGGGTACCAGACTGGACTTCATTTCGTTCACAGAATACCCCAGGCATCCAGCACCCGCTACTTCATAATAAAAGATGATGAAGAAGTCCGTTCCTTGAGCCAGAATCAGGCATCGCCCAAATAAGGATAAATCTCTGTATTCCTTTTAGTTCGAAGAAAGCTATCACTGGAGCCAGAACTTTCAGAAACACTCTGCGAGTAGATAAGCTTCAAAGGCAATGCAGAGAACTGATAATGAGAAGTCCACCGAAAACGCAGGATGCCTTCCTGCAACTTAGTCTGATAGGAACATAGTTGTAAGCTCTGAGAGATTCAGAGTTACCTCATCCAGTGATCTTTGCCCAGCAGAGGTAAAAGTTGTTGTAACGCTAACATTTTGAACTTGGGAATGTCCGCATGCGTTGAGAGGATGATAACCAAAATTAATCCCCACGTTCCCCTCTTTGGTACTCAGGGAACAGGCGAGAATAAAACTTAGGCCCAACCTCTGGCAGAGGGGACCGGCTATATGGTCCCCATTTGAAGTAGCAGAGAATTTGTTTGTGAGCTTCCCTCATTCTTTGTTGAGTGAGGAACGCTCCTGGCACTGCCTTTGAAAGGAGGCAAGGTATGGGAAATAAAACCTGTAACCTTTGTGTATGAGTATCCAATACCCATCTGTCTTAGGTGGTAATTAAAACTCCAATTTTCCTTGAAAAGTGCCAACCTTCCTGGGCAAAGGTGCTCGCTAGACGACGAAGTGCTCTCTGGCAGCTGGAAAAGGGTAGGTCATTGGGCCTGTTTACGAAAGGCTGACTGACCTCCTGCCCCTCACCCGAAGACTGTGCAGGTGAACCAAACTCCTGTTCCCAGGCCTGAAAGAGCCCTGGGAGCTTCTGCCTCCCCTACTCAATGTCTAGAGATCTACCCCTAGACTGGGAATCATAAGAAGTTGACACAAGTCCACCCTTGGTAGGCCACACCCTATCTAAACTTCTGGAGGCTGAAACCTGCAAAAATCTTTAACAGTCTGCATTAGACTTAGCCTTGCTCTTCCCATTTTCTTTTAAGACTGCCTCCACAGGCAGAACCAAACAACACATCAGACTGTGTATGCGAGCATCTAAAACCCTTGTCTTAACATGGTCAGAGTAACCCCTGATCCCTCAGCCAGGCGTGTTCTCAAGTAAGAACTGGACCCAGTGCAAGGCAGTGCCAATTCTTCAGTCGCAGGCTCTGTACAGCATCAAAACTGACATTGCAAAGAATGTTTACCCACCTTTGTTCACAGAAAACATGTACCAAATCCCACTCCTCTACACTCAATACCTTCCCGCCAGAGCATCTACCTTAGGACTTCAATTGAGAGCAGTAGATAGTTTTGGTATTTCCCCAACATGTGAAACTCAAGAGGCAATTCAAAGCCCTCATAAGGCTATAAAAGAAGAAGTATAGACCTTCTTTTCCCCATCTATCCAAAGCCCTGGCCTCTTTATCTTGAGTGAAACTGGATTTTTACAAATAGAAGCCTTGGACACCCTTAGGCCCTTGACTCACTAGTTTCTGGGTCCTACCAGGACTCAGAAAAGATATTTATGATTTTTGTAAGGAACCCTGTAATACCTATCCGGTTTAACAGGAGCAGGAGGCAAAGAATCAGGATTAAGAGGCAGCCTCTGCAAACATCATTATTTCTCCTTCTGGCCAAAACATCCAGGTGAACAGAGAGAGGTGGCAGCCAAAAGCGCTCATGTGCATGGGGTAAAACAAAAATTTCTAAGCCTTTTCCTGGAATCAGAGAAGTCCTGAATCCTTCCCACTTTAAAATTGTTCCTCCTCATGGAATGAAGGCATAAGTCTCTGAAAAGAAAAATCCTCTTGGAGGGAGAAGCAGAAGGAGTAGAATCATCCACATCAGAACCCAACAAGGAGAATACTCTGTAAAGTCTTCAGTCAAGACTCTGAAACATCTGAAGCCTGCTCAAAACTCCCCAACCTGGTTCCACCCTAGGCCTCTTTATCAGGAGGGGCAAAGAACCTTTTAATTAAAAATCAAATCTTTCTGCCATTTTAAGCATGTGCTCTGGTCACAGATCCTGATGAACTAGGGAGTGACACCAACAGAAGCTTTCAAACCTGGCCTGCCTCTGGGAGAAGCCTCTTGGAAACAGAAGGAGAGGGCCTAACCACCCTAGGGAAGGGAGGGGGAGTACAGTAACCTGAGAAGCCCCTTCAGCCTGGACCTGCCTCCTGAGAGGCCACATCCTGCAATACACAAAGCCCCCCCCTGGGACTCCAGAGAAACCTCCCGGGCGGCGAACTCCCCCGGTTCCAATCGACACTTCCAAAGAACCGGCGCTCTGGTTAATGGATGGACTCTTCTCTTGTCTGGGCTTGAAGCTGCTTTTGTCTTTACGCCTTCTTTTCAGAAGCTGGGCGCGCCGGAGTTATCCTCGAATCAGCATGTTATAATTGGCACCGGCCTCTCAAGACTAACCCAGGCACACCTAAGTCTTCGCTTTTAATAGTGCGCGCTTATTAAACCTAGCACAAAAGTTTACACCCAAATAACGCCGTGCGTTTCAGGCCCCTGCAAAACGTAAGGAATAATAATAAAAAGAATGATAATCTCTGGCGCGCGTATCTGTTTCCTCAATAAGAAATACAGTTATCTTTCACTTTTTCTGACATCCGGTAAAACCACTTGAGGCAAGAAAAATCTAAAAATATTCCCCAACGGGTACTTAGCCAACTTTGACTCGGTCTGAAACTCCTAATTCAAAATTTCCCCAGAACGTACTTAACGGGTGACTTGCAACGCTGCTTCTGCATCGTACCATGCGGGAAAAAAGACTGAGGATATGACGACGGTCATAAGCATTTGTACCCTGACGACCTGATGTCAGTCTACATGCGCCTTTGACCGAATGTCAGCCTTCATACCTTTGATATTCGCAATGGTCCGACTGGTGACATGTCGGTCTACCCCAAGTGTAAGGACTGCAGCAATGTGAGATGAAGAACATCTAGGCTATTCCATATTTATGAACTAAAATTGTGAGACTGTTCACCTGCTTTGCATTTTGAATTCCCAAATGTCTCACATTGTCATATTCATTATTTTTGTAACTATACCTCTCAAATGTATAGATTTTCACAGAATGTCCACATTTCGACCATATTTTGGTTTGTTTTTCATAAAATTGTGGTTTTCTGGCAAATTAGTAGTAAATCATTAAAGATTGGACTTAGAAAATAATGACAGATATTTGAGTTTCAGACTTTATATCCTTCAGAAAATTAATGTTAATGCACATCATTGTTATTCTATCAACTTTCTAAGTTTGTAACAGCAATATTTAAAATCTGTCCCTATTTTTGGGCTTTTGTTCCACTTTTATTTATGGATTTGTCAAGATTTCTTGCTCATCCTCAGTTCACTTTCCATTTATGCCTAATTATTTGCCTCACTTTTATTTTCAATCACACATTTTCTTAGCTCTTTTTTGTAATCTTAGATCAAATAATTTCACTTCCTACCGGCAATGTGCATCTACAGCCAGCAGACGTGCAATAGGTGTTTTGTTTTTTTTTCTTCATTCAGCCTGCCCTCTTGTTTCTATCATTTCTTATACTGCAAGTTGTGTTTTATTATGGTTTGTAAATCCCAGCAAATTCACATCCATTGACTCATTTCTTCACCTCAGTAGTAAAATGCAGTTATCATCTCTCTGTAGAACCTTATACCTTTATAAAGAAATTTGTATAATAAATGTGTTTCCTGTCTACAGTAACCAGTATTTCTAAGCACATTGCCTTATTTGTTGCTGCTAGCACTAAAGCCCTTCCCACAGTAGCATGAACGTAAATGCAGTAAACTCTAAAGCCCTCTGCTGATCTCTCAGATAACCTCCTACCTTGGTGAATTCTCTTTCAGTCTTTGGATCCAAATGTTCCAGCCTTCTGCTTTGTTTGTTTGTTGGTTAAGGCATATCTGCTGGGATGGTTGTCTTATATTATATTTCTGTATTTCCTAGTATTAAAGTTTCTTCAAAACAAACAACTTTGACATCCATAAATATTTAGTTAGTTCTGTCATTTTGTCACACGCCTTCATTTTGCACCTTTAGTATCTTCTATAGTTAATCACTAAGAAGCAACACAGAGTATATGTAATCTACCCTTTTGAGATGTATTCATACTGAGATCTATCTACGTACGGAAAATTCACAACTAGGAAATTACAATAGCTAACTCATTATCATTAAAGCTATATCTCATGTGATAGTGTCCATCCCACTGCTGAATCTGCTAGTCATTCTGAAAGTGCAGACACAGAGTCTAATAGGATGCTGGGGTGCATAATGCTTGAAGTTAGGAGAGTGCAAGATGACAGCAGCTGGCTGTCTGGAGCTGTGTGCTTTGATATATGAGTGCATGTGGGGGTATAGTTTTACCTGGCTCCACCAGCCGTACTTCTAGATTATCATAATGCAAGACAGCATTTTATTTTTGGGCCCACTTTGTATTGTAGTTCCAGAAACTTACAAATTCTGATGTTGCTAGATCTTTCTGAGTGAATGATCATTTCATTTTGTTGAAAGTCTCATTTTATGCCATAGTTAAACAGGCTACACGCATGTGTTGAGAATACTTGCAAGACATTTGGAGAATGGTACACTTTATTCTGATGATTTTATTTTATAGGATTTGGGTCTTCCCTTATTGTTATGCATGTCCTAAAATTTT
>NW_025057999.1:0-5793 GCF_019279795.1 Protopterus annectens | reverse complement strand
CGTTTTTACCATCAGACGTTCTGTCGGCTCCAAGTCGGCGCCAAGGATCTGTAGTATCGGCTCCCATGGCTCCTTCCCGGAAGAGGGCGGGGGCTCCTTCCTTGGGGCCGGTACTTTCGGCTCGCCCCCTTTCTATGGGAACGGAGCCATCGGAGCCGATCTTCAAGGTCATCCAGGTTGACATAACATAACTTAGAGAGAGTGGTCAGTAGATTACTCAAGTCACAGGTACTGGCCCAAATGTTACACAGTCCGTCTCAGCAGACGACTGTTGGTCCACACCCCGTTACAGTTCCTCCTTCAACTCTACCCCAGAGTTTGGAGTTGGAGTCTTCGGGCATGGTTACTGCTACGGCTGGAGGACGGATACCCCCTTCTGTTCCTTCAGCCTCTACTCTTATCTCCTCTTCCTTAGAGGGATTCGGTGGTCGGGCTTCCATGGTCTCCTCCGAGGGGGTGAGTGGCATCGGACCCTTGTCCGAGCCCGCTCTTCCCCTTGGAGCCTCGGCCTTGGTGAGCTCGGCTCCGACATCTGCCTCGGAGACTTCCTTTTCGGTGGTCCCTGGAGTTCCTAGCTCTTCGGAGCGGGTTCTCTCGGACCTGCCTGGGGGGGGAGCATTCGAGGTGATGAAGAGTGTACTGGCCACTGGTATCAGTCAGCAGTCTGTTCCCGTAGCTCCTCCCTCTATAGTACCTGTTGACATCTCTGCCACTTCTCTTGCTACAGGACCCAGAGATCCTCCGCCTCAGGTTTCCCCATTGGGAATTTCCCCCTCTTCCGAGGATTCTCCTGATGTTTCGGGAGATCCTCCTAGGAAGAGGACTTGTAAGAGGAAGCATGTAGACTCCCCCGAGTCTGTCACTTCGGATACTGACTTTGATGAGTCAGAGGGATCCCGTAGATCCCAGTCTGAGGATGTCTCCTTCTCAGACATCCTAGAACTTCTGAAACAGGGGAAACTGGCCCACCAACAATCCCTCTGAGGATGAGTCAGTATACCTAGAGGCGTTTGGATCTCGGCCCTCCACGTCCTGGGTGTCTCCGCCTTACGACCCCTTATGCAGGTTATTGCAAAGGCGTGGGCAGCTCCTGACTCTGTAGAGCCAGTCCCTAGGAGGCCTTCAAAATTTATCACTGCCCCGAGTGACAAACAATTCCTTACCAAGGGTGTCCCCGCTGATGCCATGGTGGTGGCTGCCCCCCAAAAAAGGAACTTGCAGATCCTTCCGTGCCCATCCATCCTCCTAATAAGGACTCTAGGACCATGGATAGGTACGGCAAGCGGATGTTTTCCTCAGCAACCTTTGCTATGCGTTTGCTGAATTATCTTTGTCACTTCACCAGACTCCAGAGGATATCCAGAAGGAGCTGGGAGAAGTAGTTCAGGATCCTACAGCTGCAGGGGCTCAAGAAAAGATTGCTTCACAGCTAGGAACCCTCAATTCCATTGCTAACTCCTCCATGCGGCTAATATCTTATGCTGCGGATGGAGCGAGTAGAGCCGCAGGCACAGGTGTGGCTCTTAGACGCCAAGCCTGGATGCGCTATGTGATTTTTGGATCACTTTAAGGCGTCCTTCACAAATTCTCCCTTTGATGGGTCAGCTTTGTTTGGCCCTCAGGTGAAGGAAACCTTGACCAGGTGTGAGCAGGACGGCAAGACTCTTTCTGCTGTTGGAGTCCGTTTTTCCACCCCTTCTAGGCCTTATCCCAAAGGACAGAAGGGTGGGAAGATGTGGTTCCGTAATCCCAAGGCGTCACGCCGCATTCACGTGGTCAGTTTACCCCTAGAGGCAGAGGGGGTACCAACAACAAACGCCGCTCTAGAGGCAGAGGGGGGCCGAAGAACCAGGGAAACAGGGAGCCTCTCTCTGATAAGCCCTTTCAGCATCCCTGAGGTGTTGCCCGGCTGTCCCTCCTTGGAGGCAGTCGGGGGAAGATTATCACTGTACCCAGAAGCCTGGCATTCCCTCACTCAAGACAGATGGGTACAGTCGATCATATCCAAGGGTTACATAATTCCTTTCGAGGAAAGTCCCCTTTCCCCCAAGTTCCCTTCCAGATGTACCACCCGGTCTAAATAAGATTGCAGAGTTAGAAATCCAAAAACCAATGCAAAAAAAGCCCCTCAGCCAGTTTCAATAGACCATTCAGAGCCCCGGAACTACCCAAGGTTCTTTTTTGGTCCCCAAAAAACGGGAGACTGGAGACCAATATTGGATCTCAGCAGACTCAACAAGTCTGTCAGGAAGACAAGATTCGAATGGTCACTCTTCAGTCAATTCTGCCCTTCTTACAGAAGGACAACTGGATGTGCTCAATAGATCTTCAGGATGCGTACTATCACATCAAAATTCACAGACGCTCCAGGAGATTTCTCCGCCGGCTGGGGTCCAGTCATTTCCAGTTCAGAGCCCTGCCCTTTGGTCTCACTACAGCCCCCAGAGTGTTCACCAAATGCATGGCAGTGGTCACGGCTCACCTGAGATGTCAAGGATTCCAGGTGTTTCCGTATCTCGACGACTGGCTCCTGTCAGCCACCACCAGGCATCAGCTTATACAAGCCAGGGATTACACAATAGACCTTTGTTCTCTTTGGCATCTCAATCAACTTGAAAAGTCATCCTTATCGCCCTGCCAGTCTATTACCTTCATAGGCAAACTTAAACACTGTTCGGATGTCAGCTACCCTTACAGAACAAAGAGTTTCAGACATTCAGACTCATGTCAGGATCATTCTGGCCAGCAAGAAAGTACAGGCCAGAATGGTTCTAAAGGTATTAGGTCTCATGGCTGCGGCCATTACTCTTCTTCCCTGGCTCGATTCTACATGCGCTCCTTCAGTGGATGCTGTTCACACAGTGGTCATACCAGCAACTCCCAATGCGTCACCAGATTCTGGTGACACAAACATGCAAAGAACATCTTGCTTGGTGGATCACATCGCCTCAGGTTCACCAAGGCAGGTGCTTTGTACCTCCCCCCGATAGCCACTGTCACCACGGATGCCTCCCTGATCGGGTGGGGGTCATTATCAGGGCAGGATGGTTCATGGACGTGGCAACCGCTCGAATACCATCTGCACATAAATGTCCTGGAGATGAGAGCAGTGCTTTTAACGTTGCAAGCCCTCAACGACTTTCTTCCCGTAGGGACAATTGCAGTCCACACAGACAACATGTCTGTAGTTTGGTATATCAACAAACAGGGCGGAACCAAGTCCTACCCCTTGTGTCGAGAAGCTCAGACTATGGCAATGGGCGAGCTCCACGCATCGGTTTCTGGTAGCAACGCATATCACTGGGAAAACCAACATTATAGCGGACAGATTGAGCAGAGCTATTCTCATGCCTCACGAGTGGTCTCTCAAGCAATCCATAGCGGAAGAGATTTTTCTGGAATGGGGTCGCCATGTTGCGATCTTTTGCTACTCCCCAAAACAGCAAATGTCCAGACTTCTTCAGCCTCTTCCCTCTATCAGGCCATCCCCAGAGACGCTCTGACCCAGGATTGGCCCCAGGGACTTCTTTATGCCTTCCTCCATTTCCTCTGATCCCTCAGGTTATCCAGAAAGCTACCGCTTTGAGAGCCAAATTGATTCTCATTGCCCCTTACTGGCCTCGACAAGTTTGGTTCCGTTCCTCCATCATCACCTTTTGGTGCAGCCGTGGCATCTGGACCCAGTGCCAGATCTACTGATTCACCAATCCGGTCAGCTGCACCGGTCAATCCCTTCTCTCAACCTCACAGCATGGTTGCTCCACTTCCTTCCTTAGCCAGGCTTCCTTTGATCTCTAACCCAGTTAGAGACATCATAGTAGCTTCACTAAAATCCTCTACCAGGAGGATTTACACAAGCAAATGGAAACGGTTCTCTTATTGGGCTAAGGCCCAAAATATTGATCCTTTTACTGCCCCTGTTCAGGCAGTTCTGGACTTCTTAGCAGAGATTTTTCATGCAGGCTCCTCTTCTTCCACAGTCAGAGTTCAATTGGCTGCTATCTCCAACTTTCATGTCGGGGTAGCAGATCATAATATTATGTCCCATAGGCTCTGCAGGGCCTTCTTGAAAGGAATTTTCCTACTAAAGCCTCCAATCAGGAATCCTCCTCCTCAGTGGGATCTAAATTTAGTGCTGACATCCTTGATTCTTCCCCCCTTCGAGCCAGCTGTTTCTTGTTCCCTGAAATATCTTTCTTGGAAAACTTTATTCCTAGTGGCTATTACATCTGCCAGGAGGGTGTCTGAACTTCATGCTCTTTCGGTTCGACCCCCCTATTTGATTTTTCACAAAGACAGAGTATCTTTGAGAACTAATCCATCCTTTTTACCTAAGGTCGCTTCAAAAAACAATCTGAATCAATCCATTGATCTCCCTGTATTTTTTCCTAACTATTCAGATAGAGCGAAAAAAACTACATTATCTTGAGTCCACCGTCAGCTTAGATATTATTTGGACAGAACAAAAATTTAGAAAATCTGATCAACTTTTTGTTTCCTATGGATAATAAAAAGGCCTTCCTGTTTCTAAAGTGACTTTGTCCAGATGGCTTTCTTCGGTCATCACTGAAATTTATACGATCAGGGGAAAACAGCTGTGCTCAAAACCTAAAGCACATTCAACTAGGAGTTTAGCTACTTCTACAGCTTTTCAAGCTAGACTGCCTTTGGACACTATTTGTGCAGCGGCCACTTGGGCCACTCCTCACACTTTTGTTTCCCATTACAAATTGGACTTGGCCTCCAGGGACAGAGCCAGTTTTGGCTCTACAGTCCTCAAGAGTTTGTTCCATTGAGCCACCCAGGATAGAGGTGCTAGGGACGCGGTCCCATCAAGCAAGAATGAAGGCGAGATTGACAACTTAACATTAAGTTATGTACCTACCATAACGTTCCATGTTAGTTGTCTTCTCTCGCCCTTTTTTTTTCGACCCTCCCTCCTTCCCCCTGGCCTGGACAGACCTTGTATAAGAAACTATTATGCTAAAGACCATTCAGACCTGGTCCTTTTTTCCATCTGTAAGTTTCTTCTTCCTTTGGGAAGTATTTTATGCTTGGTGTTATTGCCCTTTGTCAACAAACGAGATCTGGGTACTTACTGCCTTGCATCATGGGATATGGGGCTGCCTCGAGCTGGTAAAAGGAGTTCTCGAGCTAAAGCAAGTGCCGAGTCGGAGCCGAGGATCGGCTCCGAACCCATCAAGCAAGAAAGAAGGCGAGAGAAGACAACTAACATGGAACGTTATGGTAGGTACATAACTTCTTATTTTTGTACTAGACAGCTTCAAAATCACATGATGAAGGGGAGTCAGAAAATTGTGTGAAGGAGTAATCAAGCCTGAAAACTGGGGCATACCTCCAACAATAGGGGCTTCCTGTGTAGGATTAAATCAGGACTGAAAATAGGAATGTTCTTTCAGAAAAGGAAGAGCTGAGAGTCTGATCTCCTTTTCTACAAATTGCACCATAGTCAGTACCCCACTCCACATGGCCACAGTAGTCAAGGATTTCAGTACCTCTATCAACAATTCCCTCCCCTTTTACTACCATGCTGCAGCAGTAGTTAGAAAGTTTTTTGATGTAGCACAACTGATTATCACTCCTCTGTACTCTGCCTTAAGTAGACCAATTTCTGAGAGCAGTGTCGCTTTCAACATCTACCTACCCAGGCATATTAGGCAGTTAGAAAGGCCTCAAATGTTCATGAGAAAAAGATTATTGACCTAAATCCCCTTAGGTATCAGATCAGATTAGAATCCCTATCCCTATGCTCTCTCTTGTAGACTCCTGCAT
>NW_025057998.1:0-6144 GCF_019279795.1 Protopterus annectens | reverse complement strand
TTTTTTTTTTTTTTTTTTTTTTTTTTTTTTAGGTCCCAAACCATTATTAGGTTTGAGTTGGAAGTTTTACTAAACATGAGAAAATTATCTAACTCATGAAGCAGGCATGTTTTACATTTCATTTTAGCAATATTGTCTCTATATTTAAGATTAATGCATTGTGAGTAAAGAAAGGGAAAGGCATTATACTGAAATTAATTATTCTAGTTATGATATCTTGAGAGATCATTAGTTTATCAATTCTTGGTTGGATACCATAATTAAAAGAATAAAGAGTAAAATCTAATGAATTTCTATGTTTAAAATTAAATGTATATTTAATATTAAAATAATCTTTCCAATTTTTTAAGCTTTAGCAATAGGAAGTACTTTAAATCTTCTGCAAGAGCTGGTTTCAGAACCATCCGAATACCATTTAAATCAAAGCCTAATATTAACTTTCCCTTGTGGTTATTCATTTTAAAATCAAGATTTTTGGCTAATTAAACTTGTATTTAAATAAATCAATATTAATTAGCCATAATCCCTATTTAATTCTGTATTTTATAATCACTAGTTTAAAAATACCCTCTTTTTCCTCATATTTGAATCTCTTTTTCCCCATAAAATAGCTACTCATCCTTTTTGGATTTAAAAGAAAAATGGAGCTAAAACTGTATATTTATTAAATTTTGAATATTCCCTTCCATTTTGATAAGAAAATTTGTCTCTTGGAGGTATACAATATGAAAATTATTTAAATGTAAATATTTCCGTATGTTTGCAATCTTTTTGGGATTATTTAAGCTATTAATATTTAATGATGATATGTTTAATTCTATAAAGTAAAATAGAAAAAGAATGTGTTGTTTAAAATATATAGAATAATACTTTAGATACAAAAACATAAATATGTGCTATATAAGGTTTTAGTAAATCCATATACACATACAAATGGTCTAAAACAAGAGAAAATATTAATGTTAAAAAGAACTTCAGTCAATAAAAACAAAAGAAAACATGGAGTAACTATAAATCCTAGTATTTCTTGAGAGAAACAAATCGCAAAACTTCTAAATCAATCAAAGAAATATTACTCAGTGTTATGCAAGCTCTACTGCAAAATGTATACTGGGAACTATTATATAAGAAACTCAGTTGGTTGGCACTATAATGAGTTTATCAGAGAAAATAATATGTAAATAAAGAAAAACCATATATGAATACCCCAATTTCACTTTCAAAATGTTCAGAATATAATTACTTCTTTTGTACTCCTATGAATTTTAATACTGACATAGTATCTCTATGATAAAATACCATATGAAATATCTAAAATGGTGTACCATATTTTATAAAAATGATATAATGAAAACTGTGAGTTGGATCACGTAAGCTTCAAATAATAGAATGAATATATACTTTCAAATAAACAAAAGCTTTATTACTAACCTGAGCCATTTTGACATTCCAGCTATAAAATTACTATTGTAGTGATACATGACATTTGATTACACTAAAACTTACTTACATTATTAATGAATGGTATACAATAATTTCAAAAATTAATAATTTGCAAGAGTTTCAGTCAGGAAAACTAATTAGATGTAAGTCATTAAAAAAAACAAAGAATTATAAACCACTTCAATAATTTTCATTTTAGGATTTACTTTTGCTTATGTCAGCCCCGCTGCTCTTATAAAGAAACACCCAAACGTTAAATACAAATTAACATATTGCAATATTTCTGTAAACTTTAAATAAAAATCCTCTGCAGATAATCTTAAATATAAGAGAAACTTCAAGGAACACTTACATGTCTAAAGAATGTCCATAAAAGTTGGAAAAACAAACAAACAGTGAAATAGTATAGTAATTTAAACGGGCCAGCATTCACCTACTCCAATTACTTATCCAAATGTCCATTGATTTAATCATTTTCTATTTTTGATTAAAAGAAACCCAACAGTGAAATAGTATACTAATTTAACCAGGGCCACCATTCACCTACTCTAACTACATATCCAAATGGCCATTAGATTTATTCTTTTTCATTTTTTGATCTAGTCATTGTATAGATGCAGAATTTAATAAATTTGTTTTTTGCAAGTTAGAGATTTTTTAAACTAAGAACCGGTAAATAATTGAACTTAAAACATTTTCTCTATTACTTTTTGATTGAAACATAAATAATAGTTTCAGAAACTTTGTAATATAGCACTAATATCAGAATTTAGCTTTCTGGTTTTTATTCAGTTTTTTAGTTGTTTAATAATATTATTATTATTATTTATTGGCAATTTAAATATTTTTGTAATACTTTTCATTGTTTAGAAGATCTTGAAGGTATTTTTAGTTTTTCTAAAGCTAATTCAGTCTTATGAAATAACTCATCATAACTTTATTAAGGGCTGTTATATAAACATATTGACTCCTTTTTTAGTCCTTTCTTTTTTACATTTTTTCTTTTATTTCAATATGCAATATTTTTATATTCCATACATTTAATTTATGTTTATACCAGTAAATTGTTTATATGTATATCGGTGTGTGTGTGTGTGTGTGTGTGTGTGTGTGTGTGTGTGTGTGTGTGTGTGTGTGTGTGTGTGTATACGCACGCTCTCTTTAAAAGAGTCCCATACCATTATTAGGTTTGAGTTGGAAGTTTTATTAAACATGAGAAAATTATCTAACTCATCAAGCAGCCATGTTTTACATTTCATTTTAGCAATATTGTCTCTATATTTAAGATTAATGCATTGTGAGCAAAAAAAGGGCAAGGCATTACACTGAAATTAATTATTCTAGTTATGATATCTTGAGAGATCATTCGTTTATCAATTCTTGGTTGGATACCATAATTAAAAGAATAAAGGGTAAAATCTAATGAATTTCTTTGTTTAAAATTAAACATATATTTAATATTAAAATAATCTTTCCCAAAATTTTTTTTAAGCTTTAGCAATAGGAATTTTAAATTTTCTACAAGAGCTGGTTTCAGAACCATCTGAATACCATTTAAATCAAAGCCTAATATTAACTTTCCCTTGTGATTATCATTTAAAATCAAGTTTTTTGCTAATTAAACTTGTATTTAATAAATCAATTTTAAATTAGCCATAACCCCTATTTAATTCTGTATTTTATAATCACTATTTTAAAAAATACCCCCCTCATATTTGAATTTTTTTTCCATAAAATAGCTACTCCTTTTTGGATTTAAAAGAAAAATGGAGCTAAAACTGTATATTTATCAAATTTTGAATTTTCCCCTTCCATTTTATAAAAAATGTGTCTCTTGGAGGTATACAACATGCAATTATTTAAATGTAAATATTTTAGTAAGTTTCCCCTCTTTTGGGATTATTTAACCCATTAATATTTAATGATAATATGTTTAATTCTATAAAGTAAAATAGAAAAAATGTGTTGTTTAAAATATTTTGATAATATTTAAAAATACAAAACATAAATATGTGCTATATAAGGTTTTAGTAAACCATATACACATAAAATGGTCTAAAACAAGAGAAAATATTAATTTTAAAAAAGAACTTCAGTCAACAAAACAAAAGAAAACATGGAGTAACTATAAATCCTACTATTTCTTGAGAGAAACAAATCTAAAAAATTTTTAATCAATCAAAAAAAAATTAATTATATTATGCAAGCTCTACTGAAACAAATGTATACTGTGAACTATTATATAAGAAACTCATTAGTTAAAATATAATGTTTTTTATCAGAGAAAATAACAATATGTAAATAAAGAAAACCAGCATATGAATACCCAATTTCACTTTTCAAAAATTTTCAGAATATAATTACTTCCTGTACTTATGAATTTTATACTGACATATATTCCTATGATAAAATCCATAAGAAATATCTAAAATGGTATACCATATTTTATAAAAATTATATAAAGAAAAACTCTTAGTTGATCACAAACTTTAAATAAAAATGAATATATACTTTCAAATATGAAACAAAGAGTTTTTACACAACCTCAACAGAACCATTTTGATATTCCAGCTTATAAAATTACTATTGTAGTGAACATGACATTTGATTAAACAAAACTTATTTTACATTATTAATGTATGGTATACAATCATTTAAAAATTAATAATTTATAAGAGTTTAAACGGGGAAAACTAATTAGATGTAAGTTATAAAAAAAATAACAAAGAATTATAAACCACAAATAATTTTCTTCATTTTAGGATTTTACTTTTGCTTATGACAGCTCTGTTCTTATAAGAACATGTCTTAAATGTTAATACACATCAATGAGTATATTGCAAAATTTCTTGTAAACTTTAAATAAAATCCTCTGCAGATAATCTTAAATAAAAAGAAACTTCAAGGAACACTTACAGGTCTAAAGAACATAAAAGTTGGAAAAAAAACAAACAGTGAAATAGTATAGTAATTTAAACAGGGGCCAGCATTCACCTACTCCCAAATTTCTTATCCAAATGGCCCTTAGATTTAATCATTTTATTTTTGATTGGGGAAAAGGAACCAAACGTGAAATAGTATCTAATTTAACCAGGGGGCCCCCATTCACCTACTAACTACTTTCCAAATGGCCATTAGATTTAAAATTTTTTATTTTTGATCTATTTATTGTATAGATGCAGAATTTAATAAATTTTTTTGCAAGTAAGAGATTTTTTAAATTAAGCACCGGTCAATAACTGAACTTAAAACTTTTTCTCTATTTATTACTTTTTTATTGAAATATAAATAATAGTTTCAAAAATTTTTAATATAGCACCAATATCAGAATTTAGCTTTATGGTTTTATTCAATTTTTAGTTGTTTTTAATTTTTAATTTTTTTTATTATTATTTTTTGCAATTTAAATCTTTTTAAAACTTTTCATTGTTTAGGGGATCTTTGAAGGTATTTTTAGTTTTTTCTAAAGCTAATTCAGTTTTATTAAATAACTCATCATAATTTTATTAAGGGCTGCTATCTAAACTTATTGACTCCATTTTTATTCCTCTCTTTTTAAACTTTTATTTAAATATGCAATATTTTTATATTCCATACATTTAATTTATGTTTAACCAGTAAATTGTTTTAAAAAATTTTTTTTTTTATTGTGTTTTTTTTTTTGTGTGTTTGTGTGTGTGTGTGTGTGTGTGTGTGTGTGTGTGTGTGTGTGTGTGTGTCACTCCTTTAAAAAAATCCCAAACCATTATTAGGTTTGAGTTGGAAGTTTTACTAAACATGAGAAAATTATCTAACTCATCAAGCAGGGATGTTTTACATTTCATTTTAGCAATATTGTCTCTATATTTAAGATTAATGCATTGTGAGCAAAAAAGGCATTATACTGAAATTAATTATTCTAGTTATGATATCTTGAGAGATCATTAGTTTATCAATTCTTGGTTGGATACCATAATTAAAACAATAAACTGTAATATCTAATGAATTTATATGTTTAAAATTAAACGTATATTTAATATTAAAATAATCTTTCCAATTTTTTTAAGCTTTAGCAATAGGAAGTAATTTTAAATTTCTACAAGAGCTGGTTTCAGAACCATCCAAAACCATTTAATTAAAGCCTAATATTAACTTTCCTTTGTGATTACTCAATATAAAATCAAGATTTTGGCTAATTAAACTTGAATTTCAAGAAATCAATATTAATTAACCATAATCCCTATTTAATTCCGTATTTTATAAGCACTAAAAATACCCTCTTTTTTCCCCATATTTGAATCTTTTTTCCATAAAATAGCTACTCATCCTTTTTTGGGTTTAAAAGAAAAATGGAGCTAAAACTGTATATTTATTAAATTTTGAATATTCCCCTTTCCCTTTTGATAAGAAAATTGTCTCTTGGAGGTATACAAATGAAAATTTTTTAAATGTAAATATTTTAGTAAGTTTGCTTTTTGGGATTATTTAAGCCATTAATATTTAATGATAATATGTTTAATTCTATAAAGTAAAATAGAAAAGAATGTGTTGTTTAAAATATATAGATAATACTTAAAAAACAAAAAATAAAAAATTTTTTGGTTTTTTTCCTAAAAAAAGGTTTTTAAGTTAAAAAAACATAAAAAAACAAAAAAAAATGGGTCTAAAACCAAGAGGAAAAAAATTAAAATTTTAATGTTAAAAAGAACTCTCAAAAAAAAA
>NW_025057997.1:0-6689 GCF_019279795.1 Protopterus annectens | reverse complement strand
TCTCTGAAAAAAAAAAAAAAAAAAAAGTTTCCAGTAAAACAGGCTTGCTGTTTCCTGAACTATTTGTAAGTTTCTGTGAGGCCATTTTTGGGCTAAAGGAAAGTCTCTGTTGATCAGTGGCAGTGAATAACATTGAGCAGCTTCCTGCCCCCGTAGGAGTGGTTACTGACTTGAAACTGTAGCGTTATTGGCCAACAGGGTCATTTCAAAACTCCTTCATCTTCCTCTCACCAAACCTAGTTGCCTCGTGGTTTTGTGGCATCTTTTCAGGCTTGTTGGCTGTCGGTGGGCACCCACCAAGAGGAGAAAACCCTGAGAGAAGAAGGAGCCACTTTTGAGATTTTAAATATTTTTTTTCTCTGATGTTTATTTGCTAAGTTTTCTGCATAGCTGCCTAGTTTGAGCATTTTCTGGTTTGTTAAACTTGATTTCTGCATTAGTAGCTGTATTTAGAGCACAACCAATAGTTGTTTACTGAATTTCCTGTTTGCACTTAATTTTAAATCGTCGTTTTTCTCCAAAACTTGCATATTTTCTGTCCTTGACCTAGCACTCTTGTGTGGGGTCATTTACTGCACTGGTTATAACTTGATATTACCTGTGAACTTCTGCTATCTCTGAAAAAACAAAAAACAAAAAAAAAAATTTGCTTTTTTCCCACTTTTCTGAGATTTAAAAAAGTTCAGTTACAGGCTTGCTGTTTCCTGAACTGTTTGTAAGTTTCTGTGAGGCCATTTTGCTTGGCAGGCTAAAGGAAAGTCTCTCTGTTGATCAGTGGCAGTGAAGATAATAACATTGAGCAGCTTCCCTGCCCCCTGTAAAGGAGTGGTTACTGACTTGAAACTGTAGTTTTATTGTCCGTCTTGGGTCTATTCCTGCTTCTTTCCAGCCTTTCTGCTATCAAGCACGTATGCGTGCTTTAGCGGAGAGTTACCACTAGAGCAACGGCATCCCGGGCAGCGCCCGGTTTAACAAAGGTTAAACTTTTTCTGGCTCCATAAAGTCTGAATTTCTTCAATTTTTCCCTTAGAACTGCTCTGTTAGGAACCTAAACAGTTTTACACCTTCCACTAAAAGCGCAGCACTTGTTCCTAATTGTTTTTTCTTCTCAAAAAGCTCAGCACTTGTCTTAAAAGCATATCCCTTGTCTTATAAGCATTTTCTTTGCAGGTCATGCAAAACCCCCCAGGAGTGCCCACTTCCCTGCTAAGCCCTCTACTTTTCTGTCTCATACCAACTCATAATTCTTTCTAGCATGTCGAAGGGTTAGATGCTGGCATCCCCTCCTGCCCAGTTAGTTATTATCACCAAGAATCCTGAGGCAATGTTACAATTGCCTCATGTACACGGACAACACTCTCCTCCTCCCACATAACACTAACACTTGCGAGAGATACAGCTATTTAGCCAAACTGGAGGCTGAGCTCTCTCAACTCAGGACTGGCAAGACCAGGCAGGAGGAGAAGGCAACTACACACACCACAATACAAGTCTCACATAACTCCAACCACACCACTGAATCAAACATAAACACACTAAGACATACTCGGAGGCTCCTGGTAAAATTTACCTAAACAGCAAAGGCCTCCAAAGCAGACACCCAAGCAACTGCAAACTCAAGACACCACACAAACAACACATAAAAACAAAATCAGTGTGCAAAGCAGTCCCCACTGCCCTTAAGGCCAAATACAACACCCAAACATACTTGTCATAAGGTGACTCCATAGTCAGACACACTGGCGTCCCACTCCACCAGGCTGAACAAGGAGAAGGTCACGATGGCGCTGCCTGCTCGGGGGCTAGAATCCGCCACATAACACAAGCAATCAGGTCACTCTGACGGCAGAAATTACAGAGTATGAGCACAGTCATTGTCCATGCTGGTGTGAGAGCGACCTGAGACGATACCTCCCTGGACTACATGAAAGAGACATAGAGGAGCTCTCTGATTATGTAGCCCAGGCAGGTATAAACCCTGACCCTGAGCAGTATCCTTCCTTCACCATGAATGATGCCACAATATAGTGACAAGATGATCAGCTTTAACAATTGGCTTAATTTCACGGTGTCATTCAAAGGATCCAGTGTCTGTCTGCTTGGGATGACATGCTTGACAAAAGCCAGCTGCTTACGCCCAGGGGCGGCTTGCACCTGTCACCTGGGGTTCGGATATTGGCTAAGGCTCTTGCCACCCCATGAGTGCCTTTTTAGGCAAGGCTCAAATTCTAAACCTACCACCCTAGAAACAAAAATGGGAAGAAACTAAGGGTAATGCTGCTCAATGCCCAGAAGTCTAAATCTCAAAATGCATGCACTTGAGGGCTCTTCTCAGTATGGAGAACATCGATGTCTGTGCTGTGACTGAAACCTGGTTCAAAGGCTTCTGAGAGCACCCGGCACTATCAGGTTTTACCTCATTATCATGCGTTCCGGCCCCAAAACCCGGACCATACCACAAAAGGAGGGTGTATCCATATTCATCCGGATACCCACACCTCCAGGTTGTGAGTGGCTCACGCCGCGAGCATTGGAAACCATCCAGGTGCAATTAACCATAGGCAAAACTGCTCTACAATTTGCTTAGCATGCTACAGGCCACCCTCTCAAACTCAGGAAACCCACAGCCTTCCTGAAGACACTGGAGGGTATAAATGTGTCACCAAACACCATCATATTGGGTGACTTCAACTACCGAATATAGACTGGGAACATGCTCAAGCCCCAACTTTCTAGGCCAAAGGTTCTTGGAGTTCCATAAAGCAATTCAAATGCCATGGAGCGACTAGTCACCGTCCCCACAAGAGGAGAAAATATACTAGATCTCATCATCACAAACATGGGGACAAAAATGCTCACACTGGGAAGTATATCCTCTTTGGTGAGATCAGATCATAAACTAATCTCACACTAAATCCCACATCCACTTCCCCCACCCCAAACAAAAAAGACCCCAGTGAAGAACTCTATTAGCAAACTTCACACTACTCAAGACAGGTGTGGTATCCTTCAAGGCCCCTTTGAGCCAATGGAAACCACAACCCAAGCCTGCGAGAAGCCCCTTACAAATAACTTTCTGTGAACACCTTCAGGGACTGCATGGATCCAGGCAATCCCAAAATAAAACCAAGACTCTTTCCACCAAGGGCAAATGTCCAGTCTGGTGGACCCCAGCCATAAACAAACTTTACAATAAGAGGAAAAGCTATTACATGATAGAGAGCAAAAATACCAAAAAGGGAAGGCATCTTTGATCAGTACTAGCAAGAAACTACAATCCCTCATAAAATCATCAAAGGCCAACTTTGAGAAAAAATTTGTCATAGATTCAAAAGACAATCATAAGGCCTTCTTCAGCTATAACTCAGAAACCTGGGTGGAAACTCCCAGATATACTCAGAATTAGTCCAAAATGATACAAAAATCACTGAGCCCACAGACATTTGCCAACATACTGGCACGAACAAGGTTCAGCGCCAAGCTTCACCCCCCTCTCCCCAAAGGAGAGATAACTATCCCAACAGGTGTAGCCTCCCAGACATCTCAAATGCTACAGGTGGCTTCTGCTCTCTCCTAAGCTAAACTACAGCATCAATGGGACGGATGGTGTCCCCGGCTGTGTGCTACATGAACTCAATGAAGAACTAAACCCACACTTAAGGCAGCTGTTTTCGTCTTAGCCTTACCACAGGATATGTGCCCAAGGGTGGTGGCGTGCGACGGCTATTGGTCCCCACTCCACAAAGGTGGTGCCTCTCTGGGACCCTGGTAATTGCAGCCCGCCCCATAAGCTTAACTTGAAGCTGGTCTGCAAAGCTATGGAGAGGATCATAATGGAACTCATAAACAAGGGACATAGGGGACTTGCAGACCTTGGACCCAACCCAGTTTGGCTTTGTCAAGGGCAGATCTTGCCTTTTGAACCTGTAATTCGACTTCTTCGGAAACAGTTGCCAAGGCTTCATTGATGAGGAAGGCAGTCCATACAGCCTCACCTTGACCTTGCAAAACTTTCGACACAATGGCCCCACTCGGGTATCATAGAGAAAGCTTACCAGCTTAAATGTAAACCCATATGTCACAAGATATGGGTTGCAAACTGGCTAAAGGACCAGAACCCACAGGAGTTAGAGTTGCTGGGTACATGTCAGACTCCAAGCCGGTTGCAAGTGGTGTCCCACAGAATCAGTCCTTGGCCCCCTATTGTTCGGCATCTACTTCTCAGAAGTACAGGCAAACATAGGAGGACTATGGCTGACAAAGTTTGCGGATGACTGCAAGCTGGGTGCCATAGTGGATAGTACATCGGACACAGACATCCTTCAGAGGGGTCTCCGCGGAAACTGATAGCTGGTGCCAGAGCCATGCGCCTGAAGTTAAGCATAAAAAAAAAGTGTATAGTCATACCTTGCCAGGGAAAAACAAAGGTAACCCCAAGCTACCATATAGGTGGCAACCCACTAAGCACAGAAAGGGGTTATCCAGGGACCTGGGTACCCAGGTTTGACAGTGGTCTCTGGATTTGACACTCCCGTTGCTAAAGTGGTTGAAGACCTTCTACATTGCCCATCTGATCATAGAAGGAGCTTAGGCGGTTTCATAGGTTCATAGGTTTATACTAGGCTATCTGCCCTAAGGCATTTATAAGCCTAGCCCAAATTTTTAATGACTACGCCACCCCTTATATGAAAAAAAATACTGTGCCCATTAGTTTGTTGTGCCTCTGTCCAGCAGTGACACAGAGATGATTCCCAGGGGCCAAACCTCGATCTCCCATCCACAGGTCTAGATTTCTCTTGAACAGAGTCAGCGAGGTGCTCTGCCTCACATGGACCGGGATTTTATTCCACAGCATAGGGAGTCTCTGAGTGATAAATCTATCCCTCCAGCATGTCCTATTTATATCCGTGCTAAGGTTTAAGTCGCTTGCTCTAGTGGTTTTGGTGGATTTGGATTTTTTGAGGTGGAGCATGTCCATTAATTCCGGGTTGGACATGGCCTTGTATGTCAGGCACATGTCACCTCTGCATATGGTGCCTGACATGCTAACTTGCTCACTAGACATGCATTGTGCTATTCTGTGCATCAATCACATGACACATTAACCTGTTTATATGGTGCCTGACATGCTAACTTACTCACTAGGTATGCATTGTGCTATTCTGTACATTATTCACATGACACATTAACCTGTTTAAATGATGTCTGACATGCTATCTTACTCATTAGGTATGCATTGTACTAGTCTGTACATTATTCACATGACACATTAACCTGTTTATATGGTGCCTGACATGTTAACTTACTCGCTAGGTATGCATTGTGCTATTCTGTACATTATTCACAAGACACATTAACCTGTTTATATGGTGTCTGACATGCTAACTTACTCAGTAGGTATGCATTGTGCTATTCTGTACATTGTTCACATGACACATTAACCTGTTTATATGGTGTCTGACATGCTAACTTACTCAGTAGGTATGCATTGTGCTATTTTGTACATTATTCACATGACACATTAACCTGTTTAAATGATGCCTGCCATGCTATCTTACTCACTAGGTATGCATTGTGCTATTCTGTACATTATTCACATGACACATTAACCTGTTTAAATGATGCCTTGCACATTGCTATCTTACTCTCACCCCAGGGGTATGCATTGTGCTATTCTGTACATTATCACATGACAAATTAACCTGTTTATATGGTGCCTGACATGTTAACTTACTCACTAGGTATGCATTGTGCTAATCTGTACATTATTCACATGACATATTATCCTGTTTATATAGTGCCTGACATGCTAACTTACTGGGCATGCATTGTGCTGTTCTGTACATTATTCACATGACACATTAACCTGTTTATATGGTGCCTCACATGTTAACATACTCACTAGGTATACATTGTGCTATTCTGTACATTATTCACATGACACATTAACCTGTTTATATGGTGCCTGACATGCTAACTTGCTCACTAGGTATACATTGTGCTATTCTGTACATTATTCACTTGACACATTAACCTGTTTATATGGTGCCTGACATTCTAACTTACTCACTAGGTATGCATTGTGCTATTCTGTACATTATTCACATGACATATTAACCTATGTGGTGACTGGCATGTTAACTTACTCACTAGGTATGCATTGAGCTATTCTGTACATTATTCACATGACACATTCACCTGTTTATATGGTGACTAACATGTTAACTTACTCACTAGGTCTCCAGCATTAGAAGGAACGTGTGTGTGATAATGTTTAGCCCATATTCCAACTTAATCAAAGAAATTTTAAGAAGACATTGGGATGTTTTTTCAAGTATTGACAACACTTCCACAATATTAGGGAAAAACCCTATCAGTGTATTTAAAACATCAGCGAATTTAAAGAGAATTATTGAAGGTGGGAAGTTGAAACAACATGATAGGGATGACCAACACACCAGCAAGTGTGGAAGATGTAAATATTGTCAATACATAAATAGTAACAGGATTACAAAATTGGAAAACTATAACAAAACTGTATGCCATGGGAAGAAAAGGAAATTGTAACTCTATGCCGGGTGATGTATTGCTTCCTGTTCTTGTTGTCCCGCTTACTACATTGGTAAGGCGGAAAGGAAGCTTAAGACCTGCATATATAGACACATGTACAAAATCAATAAAAGTTGACC
>NW_025057996.1:0-6527 GCF_019279795.1 Protopterus annectens | reverse complement strand
CTCAAAAATAAAATGCTGCACTTACTTGAAATACCAGCAACTCTCTGTTGTATTTATTGTTCACACAGTCTTCTGGTAGTAGTCTTCCTCTACAAAGATGACAATTTCAAAATAATTCCTTCAAAAATTAGCAATGTAGCCAACATCCATGTAATAAGGCATGGGTCAACAGGACTATTTCTCCTTTTACCAGAGAAAAGATTGCAAGAAACTCTCCTCCAGCTTTTCACTCTGACTGTGTGTTCTGAACTGAGCCAAAATTCCTGCAGAAAGTTCAAATCATGTCATACCTCCTACAGAGCCATACCCAACCTATAATGACTTCTGTCTCACTTTTCATCAATTGAAATTACAATCCCTTAATTGTGAAGTATTGATAGAATGGGAATCTGTCAGACCTGAGGAATGAATCTCTGTCTCCACCACCTCGTTAATGTGAATGGGGACATTTTCACCTCTTTTCATTGTTTCATTGAGGTGAATGGGGAAGTTTTTATATGCCTTCACACCTACCATGGTGTTGTCTTTGCCAGAGAAGTTTTGTTTCAACAGGAGATTCAAGTAATTATTGAACTCCAACACACTTAGCTAAGAATATTGAGACCATGTTTAGAGTAGATCTCTTAAAAATTCAGATGTTATTGAGTTTCCTTACCACATAGTGCAACATTTCATGAAAATCATTATAGTAATTATACAATTTAGTCAAAATGTAGGTAATGACATAATTCATAAAAATTATGAACTGATGGCGAGGACTGAGATGAAAGCTGACAACAACAGTTTAAAGCCCTGCATATGAGTAATGATGAAACAGACTGAGTGACTACATCTGAACACTTTGCAAATAATCATATTTTACTAGGATCCATGTGGATGACTGTATGGTCACTGTCCCTCACTAGCACATGGCAAGTGATACACAAAAAATCATTCTTATATAGTAACTCAGCACAGATCCTCGTGGTGGCCTGCAGAGTGATCCAAGCAGCAGAGAGCTAAAAGAGTGACTTTCTACCAGATATAAGTATTTTTTGTGGCTTTCCCACTGTTATTAAGCTAGCGACTGCATTTCGCCTGTTTTACTGCTACTTTAAGTGATTTCTGCATTTTACACTGTTTATTGCACTTCAAGTTACTAATTGTTGCAAATTGTTTCTGTAGGCTACACACTAAAGTGCGCTAGCCGATTTAAAGCATTTATAGCATTTACTGTCTGTTTTTCTCCTTGTCTCTGTAAAAAAACAAAAAAAAACAAAAAAAAAAATCTCTTGTTTTCCTGCCTTACTGAACTAGAGTAGTCCAATTTCAGAGTTGCTGATCCCTGGGCTTTGTTTTTAGTTCCTGTTACTGATCCATTGCCTTATTAGGAGGGAGGAAGTTTCTTTGCTTACCAGTGGGAGTGGGAAGCACTGAGCTGCCTTTTGTCCAATTTGGTGAAGTTTCAGCCAGAAACTAGTAGTCCATTGGTCGCTTTGGGCCAATTCTAGCTCCTTTCAGCCCCTGCTATAAAACACGCTAAACACACGTTTTCCAGCTTGTACCAACTCAGCACAGATCCTCGTGGTGGCCTGCAGAGTGATCCAAGCAGCAGAGAGCTAAAAGAGTGACTTTCTATCAGATATAAGTATTTTTTGTGGCTTTCCACTGTTATTAAGCTAGCGACTGCATTTCGCCTGTTTTACTGCTACTTTAAGTGATTTCTGCATTTTACACTGTTTATTGCACTTTAAGTTACTAATTGTTGCAAATTGTTTCTGTAGGCTACACACTAAAGTACGCTAGCCGATTTACAGCATTTATAGCATTTACTGTCTGTTTTTTTCCTTGTCTCTGTAATAAAACAAAAACTCTTGTTTTCCCCTTACTGAACTAGAGTAGTCCAGTTTCAGAGTTGCTGATCCCTGGGCTTTGTTTTTAGTTCCTGTTACTGATCCATTGCCTTATTAGGGAGGAGGGAAGTTTCTTTGCTTACCAGTGGGAGTGGGAAGCACTGAGCAGCCTTTCTGTCCGATTTGGTGAAGTTTCAGCCAGAAACTAGTAGTCCATTGGTCGTTTTGGGCCAATTCCTAGCTCCTTTCAGCCCTGCTATAAAACACGCTAAACACGCTTTCCAGCTTGTACCAATTCAGCACAGATCCTCGTGGTGGCCTGCAGAATGATCCAAGCAGCAGAGAGCTAAAAGAGTGACTTTCTACCAGATATAAGTATTTTTTGTGGCTTTCCCACTGTTATTAAGCTAGCGACTGCATTTTGCCTGTTTTACTGCTACTTTAAGTGATTTCTGCATTTTACACTGTTTATTGCACTTTAAGTTACTAATTGTTGCAAATTGTTTCTGTAGGCTACACACTAAAGTGCGCTAATGATTTACAGCATTTATAGCATTTACTGTCTGTTTTTTCCTTGTCTCTGTAATAAAACAAAAATCTCTTGTTTTCCCACCTTACTGAACTAGAGTAGTCCAGTTTCAGAGTTGCTGATCCCTGGGCTTTGTTTTTAGTTCCTGTTACTGATCCATTGCCTTATTAGGAAGGAGGAAGTTTATTTGCTTACCAGTGGGAGTGGAAGCACTGAGCGGCCTTTTGTCGATTTGGTGAAGTTTCAGCCAGAAACTAGTAGTCCATTGGTCGTTTTGGGCCAATTCCTAGCTCCTTCAGCCCCTGCTATAAAACACGCTAAACGCGAATGCGCGATTTAGCTGGAGTTACCACTGTTGCACACAAGAGCAGCGGTTAAACAAGGTTAAACTATTTGGGCCATCTAAATTCCACTCTTCCAATTTTCCTTAGAACTACCTTCCTCGAGCTGTACTGCTGATCTAACCAGCATATCCTATAACTGAAAAGTTCATCTCTACTTGATTCCCAAGTAGACTATTCTCTATCTGTAAAGCCTAGCACTTACTCCTACAGTACTTGCACCTTGATAAAGCACTCTTATTATAGATAGTACCCCACCAGCCTAAAGCCCACTTCCCGGAGTCCTTTGAAAGTCTCTTTATCTACTACTTCTAGTATGTCGAGGATCAGTTGCTAGTGTCCTCTCCAGCTCAACTGGTGAACCTGGGAATATTGAGGCAATGTTACAATTGCCTCATGTACCTGAACAATCCTCTCCTTCTCCCACAAAACACAAATACATGCGAGAGATGCAACTATACGGCCAAACTGGAGGCTGAGCTCTCTCAACATAGGACGGGCAAGACCAGACAGGAGGAGAGGGTAACCACACACAATACATACCCAGTCACACTGGGTACCATCACAACTTCAAATCATACACATACTCACACAAAGACATACTCGGAGGCTCTGATCAAAAATTTACCAAAACAGCAGAGGCCACCAAAGCAGACACCCAAACAACTACCACCTCACGACCCAACACATGCAACACATAGACCACACAGTCAGAGTGTCAAACAGTCACAGCCCTTAAGGCCAAACAAAATGCCAGACACACTTGTCATTGGTGATTCCATAGTCAGACACACTGACGTCCCGCTCACCAGACTGAGTAAAGAGAAGGTCACAGTAAGCTGCCTGTCGGGCTAGAATCCGCCACATAGCAAGCACTCAGGTCTCTCAACAGCAGGTACAAGTGCGACTCAGTCATTGTCACGCTGGTGTCAGCGACCTGAGGCGTGCCTCCTTGGACTACATGAAAGGGACATCGAGAGCTCTCTGATTATGTAGCCCAGGCAGGTATGACCCTGACCTTGGCAGTATCCTACCTTCACCTAGAATGATGCCACAATACAGTGATAAGATGATCAGCTTTAATAATTGGCTTAAATTCTGTGTCATTCAAAGGGGATCCAATGTCTGTCTGCCTGGGATGACATGCTGGACAAGCCACGCTGCCGCAAGGGCGGCTTGCACCTGTCACCCTGGGCTTCCGGATATTGGCAAAGGCTCTTGCCACCCCCATAGTGCCTTTTTAGGCAAGGCTCAAATTCTAAACCTACCACCCTAGAACACCAAAAGGAAAAAAAACTAAGGGTAATGCTGCTCAATGCCAGGAAGTCTCAATCTCAAGATGCACGCACTGAGGCCCTTCTCAATATGGAGAACATCGATGTCTATGCTGTGTCAGAAACCTGGTTCAAGGCTCCTGCGAGCACCACAGCACTAACAGGTTTCACCTCATATCATGCGGCCGCCCCAAAATCCGGACAACACCAAGAAAGGAGGGGTGTCCATATTCATAAAGGACACCCACACCTCAAGGTTAGTGGCAACGCACGATGCATCGGAGACCATCCAGGTGCAATTAACCATAGGCAAGACTGCTCTGCAATTTGTAGCATGTTACAGGCCACCCTCTCAAACTCAGGAACCTCACATGGCCTTCCTGAAAACATTGGAGGATAAATGTATCTCCAAACACCATCATACTAGGTGACTTCAACTACCCTAATATAGACTGGGAACACTACTCAAGCCCGAACACTCTAACCCAAAGATTCCTGGAGTTCATAAACTCAAATGCCATGGAACAACTAGTCACCATCCCCACAAGAGGAGAAAACATACTTGATCTCATCATCACGAACATGGGATCAAAATGTTTCAACACCGGAAGTATACCCCTCACTGGTGAGATCAGATCATAAACTAATCTCGCTGGAGGTCCTCATCCTGCCCCCACCTGAAACAAAAAGACCACAGTGAAAAACTTCTTAAAGGCCGTTTTCACACTTCTAACAACTAGTGTGGTCTCCTTTAAGGCCCCTGAGCCAGTGGTAAACATTACTCAAACCGCTGAATCACTTACAATGCCTTCTACCAGCACCTACAGGACTGCATGGATCAGGCAATCCCAAACAAAACTAAGACTCTCTGTACCAAAGGCAAGCGTCCAGTCTGGTGGACCCCAGCCATAAACAAGCTCTACAACAAAAGGAGGAAGCTACTACAAGATAGAGCAAAATCCTTGAAAGGTAAGACACCTTTGATCATTATAAGTAAAAAACTAAGAGCTCTCATAAAATCATCCAAGGCAAATTTGAGAGAAAATCACCAAGGACTCTAAAGAGAATCATAATGCCTTCTTTAGCTATGTTAGAAACCTAGGAGGAAACTCCCAGATATGCTCAGAATTAGTTCAAAATGATGTGAAATTACTGAACCTACACACATTGCCAACATACTGGCTGGTACAGGTTTCAGTGCAAACGTCTCCCCTCCCCCCAAGGAGAGATATCTATTCCAGAGGATTGTAGCCCCCAAACATCTCCAACGCCAGGTGAGAGAACTGCCCTCACTAAGGCAAAAACACAGCATCCATGGGACGGATGGTGTCCCGGCTGTGTGCTTCACAAACTCAGGAATTAAACCCACAGTTAGGACAGCTGTTTAATCTTAGCCTCACCTCAGGATCACGTACCCAAGGAGTGGCGCCCGCCAGCGACTGTGGTCCCCACTTCATAAGGCGGTGCCTCCACAGACCCTGGAAATTACCGCCCATTAGCTTGACAAGCCTTATCTGCAAAGCCATGGAAGGATCATAATGGAACTCATAAATAAAGACATAGGGAACTTGCAGACTTTGGATCCAACCCAGTTTGGCTTTGTCAAAGGCAGATCCTGCCTCTTAAACTTGGTTGACTTTTTGAGACAGTCACCAAGGCCATTGATGAGGAAAGGCAGTCCATACAACCTACCCTCGACCTGGCAAAGGCCTTGACACAATACCCCACTCAGGTATCATTCGAAAAACTCATCAGCTTGAATGTAAACCCATACATCACAAGATGGGTTGCAAACTGGCTAAGTGACAGAACCCACACGGGTCGCAGAGTTGCTGGAGCCATGCTTCAGACTCAAAGCCTGTCACAAGTGGTGTCTCACAGGGCCTCAGTCCTGGGTCCACTCTTGTTCGGCATCTACTTTTCTGAAGTACAAGCAAACACAGGAGGGTTATGGCTGACAAAGGTTTGGTAGATGACTGCAAACTGCGGCGCATAGTCGCAACACATCTGACACAGATATCCTCCCAGAAGGGCCTCACAGAAAGCGGATATTTAACTGGTGCCAGAGCCATGGCCTGGAAGTTAAACACCAAAAATGCATATAGTCATTACTTCTTCGGGAAAAACAAGGTTACCCCTAGCTACCATATAGGTGGCAATCCACTGAGCACCAGAAAAAGTCACTTCAGGGATCTGGGGACCCAGGTTGACAGTAGCCTTTAGTTTGACACTCATGTTGCTAAAGTAGTTAGGAAAACTCCTTCTACTATATCGCCCACCACCTGATCATGAAGGGATTCACATCTAGATCAAGGGAGGTCATCGTCCCCCTGTACTCATCACCATTAGACCTATGATTGAGTACAATGCCCTGGGTTCGGGAATGTATTCCTGACCAGACACCTGCTGCAGCTTGAAAGGCCCCAAAAGTTCCCTCACCAAAAGGATAAAGGGTCTCAAAATATGTCTTATGCTGCCCGACTTGAAAGAACTCCAGCTCTATTCAGTCTCTAGTGCTAGGTACTTGCCTGCATCCTGACAGAGTGAATGC
>NW_025057995.1:0-6024 GCF_019279795.1 Protopterus annectens | reverse complement strand
TGTGCACTGGGTGGGACAGTCCTGCATGGCTCCCTGTCATGGTCAACCTCTTGCACACATCTCTGCCCATCCATCTTTGGCTTATTATACTGTGTTACCCCTACATATATAGGTACATAGGTATGTAAAAGGCATATATTAGTATGGCCAGAGTGTGCAGCTATCACCACACCTGGGGTTAATTCCCTATGCCTCTGTGTAGTAGAGCTGATGAAGGGATCCATGGTGTGACAGTTCAGTTTCACATACACTCTTCAAGGCTCCTCTGGAAGAGTGTCAGTGAGGGACTCAGCTTAATGTAGGTTGGGAGCCTGTTCCAAAGCAAGGGAAGTCTGTGAGTTAGCAATGTATCCCTCCAACATGTTCTATTTATTGTTGTGATGATTATATCCCTAGAGCATGTAGCACAGTGAGCCTGGGTTTACTTCAGATAGGGCATGTACATCAGTTCTGCATTGGACATGGACCTGTCTGTTGGGCAGAGATCACCTGAGTAGACAGTATGCAACAGAGTACAGATTGAGTTACTTCAGTCTTGTTGCATGGGGCAACTGTTTGAGGCCAGTAATCCTCTTGTTGAGGTACTTCAGTGGTCTTTCCAGCTGCTGAAGGTGCCTTGTCAGATTCATTGCAAGTGTGTTGTGGTACTCTCTGATGGGTCTGATGACTGATGAGTAGAGGGAACCTCCTTTGACCTACATGCAAAGACTTTGGCAATTTGTGGGAACACATAGCATGATTTTCTAACCACTTTGTGAATGTGTTTCTGAAAGTAGAGATGACTATCCACATGTGTCCATAGATCCCTTATTATTACCTCCATATTTAGGGTGTTGGCAACTATGTGGTATTTGTATGACTGTAGCTCGAGGCCATAATTTTGACACCACATCTGTCTGACTGATACCCTTTTTAAGGATGTCTCTGTTGTCCCAAACATTGATTATGACAACCTTTTTGCAGTCATCCACAAACTTTGATAACCATAGCCCTCGTGTGTTTGACTGTACTTCTGAATAGTATACACCAGACAGGAGGGGTCCCAGGACTGAGCCATGGGGGACAGCAGTGGTTACCAGCTTACAGTCCAACAGGGAGACCACAATTCTTACCTTGTGGGATATATCTGTGACCCAGTTGGCAATCCATCAGATGACATACGTGTGCATGTACAGGTTGTTGATTTTGTGGATACAACATGTGTGTGGGATATTGGAAAAGGGCTTTTCAAGGTCTATGTAGGCCATGTGGAGCTCATTTCATTGATGTATGTCTTGGGTAACTGCCTTGCAAACTGTCTAGCAGGTTTAGGGACCATGATCTGCCCCTGACCAAACCAAAATGGGTAGGGTTGGGTGTTTGTAGGCTCCCAATAGCTCTGTTTATGAGTTCCATAATGATGGACTCCATGGCCTTACAGATCAGGCTTATTAGGCTTATAAGACAATAGTTCCCATGGTCTGTTGTGGAGAGTGCCAAACGTTGCTGTAACCCATTCAACAGTTTCATATCCTGTACACAGGGTGAGTCTCAACAGACTGTTCAGGTGCATGGTCTGTTTGTTTTGGAGTTCACATATGACACAGCCAGGGACACCAAGTCATCCCATAGACACCATGTGTTTAGGTTTGGATAGAGCTGTTTAACCATTGTATATGTAATTTCTGGGTTTTCACAATCTCCAGGTATGGTAATGGGCCCATTTGTCAGTGAGAGAGGGTAAATATGTATGAACCTGTCTGACAAGATGTTGGCAATGTGAGTCATGTACATGTATTCGTTTACACTTTGCACTAACTCAGAACATATATGAGTTTACATTGATATTTATGACATAGCTAAAGAAAGCTTCATGGTTCTCTATGGAATCTTTGGCAATATTTTTGGCAGAGCTTAGCTTGGATAATGTTAGGAGTGCTGATTGTTTCATGATGATACTAATCTTAGATTTATTGATCTTCTTTGTATTTTAAAATTCTTTGAACAACTTAAGTACTTGTATTACATAGTTTGATTATGACAGGGGTCCAATATATTATATGGATATGTTTTCATATCACTGTGTGCACAAGGCAGGATTGGTGAATAGTGACATGTGTCTGGAGTAAGAACTGCAACTGCCAGATATGTGTGGCCCACTGCTGTACTCAGACAAGGCCTAAGTGTGTGAGCATGCCCAGTATGACCTTTCAGTATGTTGTTGACTGAAATTTGCAAAATTTGTTTAAGTGTGTGAGCATGCCCACTATGGGCATATATACTATATGTGTGTGAAAAATCAAGTTGGTTTTTATTTCAGGGCTCACCTTTGTGTTGTACATTGACAGGAAGCATGCTGTGCCTGCAGGGCTTCCATGAGTCAATTTGCATAGACTTATCAACATTTCTACATACAGGGGGGACAACTATTATTTGCACATTTCTAGCTGGGGGGCACACCTGATTGTTACTCTGGGTGCACATAGGATGTGGGGTACAGCTGACACTTATACACATTTGCTAGGCCTGCACTGCTATGTCAGGTACTCCATTTCAGTCTGTACTGTTGCCTATCGTACTGGCTTGAGGCATACCAGTGTACTACAGACCTTATTCCCACAGTTTTTGTGACTTCATAGTCCCCAAACCCCAAATCACACTGCCTGGCCTGCTGTTATCTGCTGCATAGGCCTGGGGGAGGTTACCCATATGCCTCTTCAGAGGGCATGATACAGCTTTTGTTTGTGTTTGCATTTATCTACAATTGCCCTGCTGGCTGTGACTTTAGGTATGTGCCCCCCCAACTGGTATGGAGTGACTTGTTTGTCTGTGCCAGTGAAATGCTGTCATGGTTTAGTGGTTCAGTGCTGTGACTATAGTGCACAGTATCTGAGTTCGAGCCCTGTCACTGTTTTTTATTTTCCTGCTGGGCAGACCTGCTGGTTAAGGAACAGTAAAGCAGGTGTGAGCATGTTTACCCAACTTTGCTTAACTTTGCCCGACTTTGCCCAACGGAGGGTTAGGACAGCTCCGCAATTGTATTTAAATATGCTCAATACTGGTAAAATGTGCTTAGCAGTGCTTTATATTGCTTAAAATAGGGCACTCATGTCAGGTGGTGCTGGGGCTGCCTATTGGATGCACATAGTACACCCTATACATGTTTAAAAACAGGTAGTGTCAAGTTAGGCATCCCTTTTACTGTATGGAGTCAGAGAGAGTGTCATTTCCGGGGTTTCCTATGAGTCAGTGTATGTGTAGGGCCTCTTTGCCAAGGCCAGGGCATACTGGGCACCCCCCTTCTGCCTACTGGGGCAGGCTCAGGTTGTTCCCCCTTTGAGTCACTGTGCCTGTGCGGGCCCTTTGGGCAATGGTGGGGCTTTTTCCTGCCCCATGCTGTTCCTGCTGCAGCTTTTTCCCACAGGATCATTTTGTGTAGCATACCCATAACAATTTGGGTACATGAGTTGGTGAGTACTGCAAGGCTCCACCAGATGTGTCCAGGCCCCGAACCATGACTTGAGCATCCCAAACACAGCCATTATGTTTCTTGTTTGTGCATGTGCCTCATTATGGAGTTCTTGTTCAGGTGTGTGGCATTTCTGATGGGTGTCATCCAGTGTTTTCCAGCATCCCCACTAGGTGACCATCAGGATGTCCCCATTGGCTTTTGGTACAGCTGCATCAGATGAAGGGGGAATCATAGCTTCCACACCAAAAAATTCATTTTTTCCCCGGGGCATCACAAAAACCTGGCAGTTGATGGTTTTGTGGTTGATGTCCCTCCCCCCACCGGTGGTGTTTGATGTTGTGGGGCAGTCTATTGCACCCACTACCTCAGGGTATTCTGCTATTTGGTGGAAAAGATGCATATTGCTGGCCAATGCCTCGGAATTGGGGAAATATACATGGTCCCCCTGCTGACATGGCATCCAGGAACTGGTGGAGTACCCTGGATGCTGATGCCTTTAAATCCCCATCATATCACCAGTTGGTCTTTGGAAGGTACCTGTAGCTAGTATTCTTAGGCCAACACATACCTTGGTATCCACTGGGATGGGTTCCCTCTGTTGGTTCTGTGTGTGAGGTTGGGGCCCCCAGCTCAACAATTTGCTGTAGGAGGTCTCTGTCCACCCTATAGCTCCACTATCTCCAGCTCATGTAGCCCCTGGTAGGTTACCCTGGGTCTGTACACGCCCCTCCCCACTGTGGGTTGCTCAGCAGCATTCACATCACCACCCTAGCACCTTGCACATGTTGGTTTATGATAGCAAGAGCAGCCCCCAACATTTTGTCTGGCTTAAGCTTTTAAGCTTTTTTGTATACTGCAGTGTTGAGAGTTCTTGAGAAAAAAAGGGGAATGGTGTTTGCAGAGTTTAAAGTGCTGGGCTGGGCTAGTCTGCTGCCTTTTAATTTGATTCTGATATATTTCACCTGGCAGCCCCTAGTTCTCCTTGGTTAACTTCCTACTACATGTTTTCCTTCCTTTTTCCTTTTTGTTTCCCCAGCCAAAACATGTGCCCCAGCCAAAACGGCACGCTTTTGCATGTTTGCAAAATTTCCTATCTTTTAACAGTGTGCACCTTTGGTTTGAGGTTTTCAAATAGGACAACTGTAGGCACGCCTCTTGCAATCCTGAGCAACTCAGGGCAAACTCAAGCCACTGTGCTCCAATTAGCTTACAGCCTGTCTGACACACCCCTCATGATGTCACCTATATTCTACCTTTTACTCACCTACTCCTACTCTACACTCTTGGGACATGCCTCACATGTGGGGAAAAATTGATTCACTATCCTTATCCTCATTTGCATAGGATTGCCTAGTAATGCATGGTTACATCTCTCACACTGAGCTTCCCCCGCAACCACTACTCAGTGGCCATGTTGTCTTCAGCCTGCCATTCACCTGCATGGCAGAATGTTTTTTGTGAAAATGCTATTTTGGCTTTTTAAAATTTTTTTTCTTGTTTTTTTAACCGGGTTTTTGGGGGACGCTTGCTTAAACATCAAAATCGGGGAAAAAAAATTGTTATATTTTTAAAATTTTTAAAAGCCAATGGCCTTATATTTGGCCATTGGCATGCTTTCAACTGTATGCATCCTTTATTTGGAGCTGTTATAGCCCGTTTAATTTGCAGAAATGTAGTTTCCAACGAGTACATTTCTGCAGCTAACATTTAAACTTCCATGGACAGGTTATGTTTCCCGGATCACAAATTTACCTATTTGCATGGCTTTTACCAGCAAATGAGGTAATTTATACCCTAACACTGTCCGCAAGAGTAGTTTAGCAGCTCGGGGACGCCTGGGTGTACCTGGATCGCACGGCAGACATATTGCCCGTGAGCTCCTACACTCTTCTTGCACTCTTGCAAGTTTTTGTAAAGGGAATGTCTTTGTATAACAGGATTTTTGTTCTTCCACTGGTTGTGGTACACTGTTTTTTTTGATGTACTGAGCATGATGGGGCTTGCATCCCAATAAGTACATCAATGCTTTTAAATGGAAGCAACGGAGAAAAGAAAGTCTCTGTTGCTCCATTTTTCTTTTTTTTTTTTTATTTATTAAAAAATGTTTTGAGTTTTTAACAGAAAAAGTCCTAGGGCCTTTTCTGTTGGTATATTGGATTTACAATGGGTATGCTGGAAATCAGGGGCACATTTTGTAATATTAATGGGGGGTTTTTGCAATATTAATATTTACATACACACAAAATTTTTTTTTTTACCTTCCATGACATCCCCTATGTGCTTTCATTACATTATATTCTTGTGTGACTATACTGTATGGGGCACATGTGCTTATATTTTGATCTTTTTTACACTGACATTTCACTTTTTGGGAAATTTCTACACTACCCTGGTTGACAAAAATAGTTGCTACATAATTTAAGTTTACTAAAATAATTGTAAAAACTTTTCTAGGAAAAATAAGTTGTCTGTCTGGGGGCTCAAACCATGAATGCTTGATGAAAGCTGAAACTCTAATCACTGTACTACATCCCTTGAAAACCAAATTTTCTATTTTTAATTTGCTCCTTATG
>NW_025057994.1:0-6051 GCF_019279795.1 Protopterus annectens | reverse complement strand
TCTTGGAGTTCACGTAACCCCACCCGGGATCCCTCAGGTCCCATTGATGCTGTGTTTTTGCTTTGTTTAGGGCGGTTCTCACTTGGACATCTGAGATGACAGGAGATTACATTCAGCTGGGATAAGTATTTCTTCTTTTGGGGGTGAAGGAGGGAAATTTGCACAGAACCTGTCAGCCAGAATTTTGGGCAATATCTGTGGGTTCAGTGTATTTTTTTGTTGTGAACCAACTCTGAGCATATCTGGGGGTTTTCCCAGGTTTCTAACATAGCTGAAGAAGGCTTTGTGGTTATCTTTAGTGTCCTTAGCGATTTTTCTCTCAAATTTTGGGCCTTGGATGTTTTATGAGAGAACGTAGTTTTCTGCTAATGTTGATCAGAGATGTCTTCCCTTCATGGGTTTTTGCTCTAGTGCAGTAGCTTCCTTCTTTGTTATACAATTTGTTTATGGCTGAGGTCCACCAGACAGGACGCTTACATTTGGTGGAGAGGGACTTGGATTTGTTTGGGATTGCATGATCCATGCATTCTTGGAGATGTCCATAGAAAGCATTTGTGAAGGATTGGGCATTGTGGGATGTGGTATCCACTGGCACAGTGGGCTTAAAGGATACCATCTCAGTCTTAAGAAGAGTGAAGTCTGCTTTTGAGAAGTTTTTCACTGTGGTCTTTTGTGCTGGGGGTGGAGGTGGGATATGTATATCCAGGGTGATTAGTTTGTGGTCAGATCTCACTAGTGGGGGGTATACTTGGGGGGAGCATTTTGTCCCTATGTTTGTGATGATCAGGTCTAGTATATTATCCCCCCTAGTGGGAGAGGTGACTAGTTGTTCCAGTGCATTTGAATTTATGAATTCCAGGAACCTTTGGGCTAGGGTACTGGGGAAATAATGTACCCAATCTATGTTTGGGTAGTTGAAGTCTCCCAGTATGATGGTATTTTGTGATACATTCATATCCTCCAATGTCTTCAGGAAGGCTGAGTGGGGTTCTTGAGATTGGGAGGGTGGTCTGTAACATGCTACCAGTTGTATAGCAGTTTTGCCTATGGTTAGTTGCACCTGTATGGTCTCTGATGCTTCATGTGTTGCTACTAACCTGGAGGTGTGGGTGCCCTTTTATGAATATGGACACCCCCTTTTGTGGTTGGGCCGGGGTTTTTGGGGGAAAAGCATGATAGGTATAGCCTGGTAGCACTGGGGTGCTCTCAGGAGCCTTGAACCGGGTTTTTGTTACTGCACGGACGTCGATGTTCTCCATGCTGAGGAGTGCATCAAGTGCCTGCATCTTGAGATTTAGACTTCTGGCGTTGAGCAGCATTACCCTTATTTTTTTTCCATTTTTGTTTTCTAAGGAGGTGGGTTTGTCTTTTGAGCCTTGCCTAAAAAGGCACCAAGACCCCAGTTGGAACCCAGGGTGACAAAGCCACCCCTTCAAGCAGCGTGGCTTGTCCAACATATCATCCCAGGCAGACAGACATTGGGATCCCCTTAGAATGACACCAGTACTTGAGCCAATTGTTAAAGCTGATCATCTTGTCTTTGTATTGTGGTATCATTCTTGGTGAGGGCAAGATGCTGCTCAGGGTCAGGGTCATACCAGCCTGGGCTACATAATCAGGGGCTCCTCTATGTCTCTTTTCATGTAGTCCAGGGAGGATCTCAGGTCATTCACACCAGCATGGACAATGAGGGAGTCATATTTGTACTTGCTTTGGAGTGACCTGAGTGCGTTTTATGGGGGGATCCTAGCTCCTGATAGACAGCTCACAGTCACCTTCTCCTTGTTCAGCCTGGTCAGTGGGACATCAGTGTGTATGACTATGGAGTCACCTATTACTAGTGTATCAGGCAAGGTGTTTGGCCTTAAGGGCTTTTGACCCCGATTTATTGAAGTATGTGTTGCATGTGTTTTGTTTTGAGGTGGTGGATTTTGGATGTCTGCTTTGGGAGCCTCTGTTGTTTTGGTAAGTTTTTATTAGAGCCTCCGAGTATGTCTTTGTTTTTTTATGTGTTTGGTTTGCAGTTGTGGTAGGTCTATGTGGGACTGGGATTGTTGTGTGTGTGGTTGCCATCTCCTCCTGTCTGGTCATGCCAGCCCTGAGTTGAGAGAGTTCAGCCTCCAGTTTTATATAGTTGCATCTCTCACATGTATTTGTGTTTGTTGGGAGGAGGAGAGATTTGTCTGTGTACATGAGACAATTGTAGCATTGTCTCAAGATGCCCAGATTGACCAGCTGAACTGGGAGACGAGTAATCTAAACCACATGCTAGAACAGTATAAGGGGGTGGTATACCTTTAAGGGAAGTGGATATTCACAGGGTGGTAAAAGAGAGTGCTTACTTAGTAGAGAAGTATTGAGAACAAGTGCTAGGCTATAATACAGTGAGTAGTCTGGTTATACTAAGAGTAGAGCTTCCTTAAGGGGAAAATTTTAAGAGCAGACTTGGGGGCCAGAAAAAATTTAACCTTGTTTAACCCTATGCCAAACCCGCAAAAAAGCGGATTTTAAACAGTGAACTACAAAAGAGCTAGAAATGGTCCCAAACAACCAAAACAGCTTCTTGTGCTGAGGTCACTTAAGGACAGGTAGGCTGCTCAAGGCTCCCCACTCCCACTGGTGAGCAAAGAAACTTCCTTCTATCCAAGTAAGGTAATGGACAACACAGGAACTACACCACAGCCCCGAATACAGCAATGCCTGTATAATGGTCTAAACTAGTCAGGAAGGCGGAAAACAAGGATTTTTTTTTTTTTTGTTTTTGGGAGAAACACAGAGGCAATTTTCTTGACTTGCAAAAAATGTCTGACCCAGCTCTGTTAGAAATGCTACATCTGAAATAATCCCCCATACCCATGCTCTAGAGACCCCAAACCCCATTAACAATCAACAGAACATGCTGGAGGGACAGGTTCATAAAAAGACTGCCCATGTTTTTTAAAAATTTTACATGTCAGGCAGAGCACCACTGACCCTCTTCAAGAAAAAACTTGATGAGTGGATGGGAAATAGAAAATTCACCCGGGGGTAATAGTGGCTCTACTGACAGAGGCACTGGGAACTAAGGTCTGGCATGATGCCAGGGGAATCCTATGGGGTTTTTAAAGGGCCACATGGCCATTAGCCTAGTATATACCTATGAACCTATGAATCTGTGAGGTTAAAATCATCAAGTGAATGCTTTTGTAAACCTTCTCTTTCCAGGCTAGAAAGTACAACAAATGTTTATTATGGCCTGATGATAGGTTCATAGGTTCATAGGTTGGTACTAGGCTATCGGCCCTAGGGCCTATATAAGCCTAGCCATAACAATTCCCTGGCTATTTCTTCCCAGAATATTTGCTTCCCTGGTCTCCTGTCTAGCAGGGTGACTGATGTGATCCCCAGGGTGAATTTCCTATCTCCCATCCAATCATCAAGGTTCCTTTTGAAGAGGACCAAAGAGGCGCTCAGCTTGACATGTATGGGCAGTCTATTTCAGAGTATGGGGAGTGTCTTGGTCAGGAACCTATCCCTCCAGCATGTTTTGTTCATTGTGATGACCAGGTTTAGATCCCTGGAGCATGTGGCTCTGAGGGATTGGGATTTCTTTAAGTGCAGCATGTCCAACAACACTGGGTTTGAAATGGCCTTGTATGTTAAGCAGAGACCTCCTCTGAGTAGGCGATATGCGGCATAGTATAGCTGGAGTTCTTTTTAGATGGTCAGCATAGGGCATCTGCTTTAGGCCTGTGTTTCTTTTAGTGAGGTATTTCTGTGGCCTTTCCAGTTGTTGCAGATGTCTTGTGAGGTACATACAAAACGGGCCGTTGTACTCTATAATGGGTCTAATGAGGGATGAGTACAGTGGGACAATGACCTCCTTTTTTCTGGATGAAAAGCCCTTAATGATGAAATGTGCCACACAGAAGGATTTCCTGACCGTTGTGGCTATGTGGTTATCAAAGGTGAGACCACTGTCCACCTGTGTCCCTAAGTCCCTTATAACACTTTCGGTGTTTAGTGTACTGCCACTTATGTGGTAATTCATGGGTACATGTTTTTTCCCAAAAGGGATCACTATACATTTCTTGGAATTGAGCTTGAGCCCATGGCTCTGGCACCAAGCATCTGTTTCTGTAAGGCCCTTTTGTAGAATATCCACATTATTTGGGGATTTAATAATGGCTTCCAGTTTGCAGTCACCTGCAAACTTTGTTAGCCAGAGTCCCTTAGTGCTGGCCTGTACTTCAGAGAAGTAGATGCCAAACAAGACAGGACTGAATCCTGTCTGGAGCTGGATTTTGAGTCGGCTACTTTTGCAGTGTGGGTTCTGTCAGTAAGCCAGTTGGCAACCCATTGAGTGACATAGGGATTAATGCCCAGCTTAGTAATTTTATCTATGATTCCAGAGTGGGGAATGGTATCAAAGGCCTTGGCAAGGTCCAGATAGGCTGTGTGGACCGCCTTACCATTGACCACGGCTCTGATTGCATAATGCTAACATACCTGTAGTATCTCTCATTTGGAGAGCAAATTCTCCTTGTTGTGTGACTTTGATACTACGCTTTGTATATTGAGTAACTGTATAGGTAGGATATCTCAGGCCAGCTGTGAGTGTGCCTTTCACCCTTTCACCCTCATACTGTGTACACTATTCTTGAAATACATATGCTATGTAGCTGTACAAAGTTATTGCGCACATCAACCACTTTTTTTGCATAAAAATCCAGCTAATAAAGTTGATGTTACCCATTTAACTGTTCGCTGTCTCATTTCATAGGTTCATAGGTTCATACTAGGCTATCTGCCCTAGGGCATTTATAAGCCTAGCCAGAGTGTGTATGGCTTTCGCCACCCATTTATTTTGCTATGCCCTTTTTCGAGGTTAGTATACTGCTTGTCTAACAGTGACACAGAAGTGATACCCAGGGTAAACCTACGATCTCCCATCCACTCATCAAGATTCCTCTTGAAGAGAGTCAATGAGGGACTCTGCCTAACCTGGACTGGGATTTTATTCCAGAGTGAAGGGAGCCTCTGGGTTATGAATCTGTCCCTCCAGCATGTCCTATTTATTTCAGTGCTGAGGTTCAAGTCCCTCAGCGAGCTCATGGGATTTGGATTTTCTGAGGTGCTGCATGTCCATTAACCTGCTGACATGGCTTATACGCCAGGCAACAGATCGCCTCTTGAGCATATGCATGTCACTGATAGAGCTGGAGTTTTAACTGGCAGCATATGGGCATCTGTTTGAGCCCTTGATCCTCTTTTGGTGTGGTACTTTGGGGTCTTTCAGCTGCTGCAGTGTTCAAGGTACATCCCAAAAGGCACACTCAATTATGTAATTGATGAGGATGAAAAGAGGCACCATGACCTCCTCTTGATCTAGATGTGAATCCTTCATGATTAGGCAGGGCTACATAAAATGAAGTCTTTTTCTAACCAGTTTGGCCAATGCATGTTAAATGAGAGGTTACATCAACTCTAGTTCTGTGTCCCAATTACTTCTTCTGTACTTAATGGATTACCACCTATGTGTAATTTAAAGGCTATTGTTTTTTGCCAAAGGATGACTATACAATTTTTTGGCGCTTAGCTTGAGTGTCATGGCTCTGGCACCAGTTGTCTGTTTCTTATGAGGCTCTTTTGGAGGATGCTTGTGTCGCTGGGAGAGTCGATTATGGCGCCTAGTTTCCACCACATCTCTTCGCCAGCTGTCCTCCATGTTGGCCTGTACCTCCGAGAAATATATACCGAAGAGAGTGTCCTCAGGACTGAGCCTTGTGGGATGCCACCTAAATTGGTTTGGGAGTCTGACATGGCTCCAGTACCCCAACCATGTGGGGGTTCTGTCCTTGAGCCAAATTGGAAAACCCATCTAGCGAGACATAGGGGTTATATTTAAGCTGGTGAGCTTATCTATAATGCCCGAGTGGGTATTGTATCGAAGGCTTTTAGGTCCAGGTAGGCTGTGGACCACCTTCCCTTGATCAATGGCCTATGGTGACATGCTTTCAAAAGAAATTGACCAGGTTTAAGGAGGGCAGGGATCTTTTTTTTCCCTTAAAC
>NW_025057993.1:0-6301 GCF_019279795.1 Protopterus annectens | reverse complement strand
GTGTGGCGTTTTAACATGAATCAGCCAAGTTCACACCATGTAAGGATGTGCACGTGTAACGTAGCGTTTAAGTAACTGTGAGCATGCTTAAGCTGGTGTGCACATTGCTCCCCCTGAGGAAACAGAGAGGAAACAGGAAACAACCAAAATACAGGGAAACTGCCAGAGGATACTGCTGGAGTTAATTGCTGGAAACAATTGGAAGCAGGCAATTACACAGGCAGACTAGAAGCCCAACCCAGCACTTAAAACACTGCAAAGAGCAGTGCAGGCTGTTTCTCAGAAGAGATACTGCAAGAAAGTAAGCTATCAGAATTGAAAACTGAAAAAAGCTGAACTCAGAGCAGAAATGCTAGGGGCTGCCATAGCTGTTATAATCAGGCATAGGCGAATTGCTGAGGGTGGTGACAATGCAGATGCTGACAGACAACCCAGAGTGAGGAGAAGGAGAAGAGTATACAGGCCCAGGGTCACCTACCATGGGTTACATGAGCTGGAGATAGTAGAGCGCTACAGAGTGGACAGAGACCTTCTGCAGCAATTGTTGAGCTGTGCAGGCCACGCCACACACAGAACCAACAGAGGGAACCCATCCCAGTGGAAACCAAGGTATGTGTTGGCCTAAGAATACTAGCAACAGGTACCTTCCAGAGACCAACTGGTGATATGATGGGGATATCACAGGCATCAGCCTCCAGGGTACTGCACCAGTTCCTGGATGCCATGTCAGCACATGTCGGGTCGACTGCGTACTTCCCCAATGCCCGTGGAGGTTGTGGCCAGCACATGCGGCCTCTTCCAGCAAATAGCGATACCCTGAGGTATTGCGCAATAGACTTCGTACCATTACACGATCAAAGCACCAGCCGTGAGCGTGGTAGAGCCTACAGAACCGGGTAAGGGCTTCCTCCATCAACTGCCAGGTCATGTGTGAGCCCAGGGCATATTAATGACTGTGTGCTGATGTCTCTGGAGTCACTATGATTCTACATCTGCATCTGACGCAGCTGTACCAATTATTTGACAGTGGGGACTTCCCACACTGACACCTGGTGGGGGGATGGTGTTGGTGCACTTGAGCCATGGTTGATGACACCCATCAGAAATGCACACACCTGAACAGGAACGTATAATGAGGCACACGCATAAAACACGTAATGTCATAGAGCTGTGTTTTGGGCCAGTTTAAGTCACGTTTCGGTGTCTGGACATCTGGTGGAGCCTGCAGTACACACCAAATCACATGTACCCAATGATCATGATATGTGCTATACATAATATGATCCTGCGGAAACAGCTGCAGCAGGACCAGTATAGGGCTGGCCAAACATACCCCCACCATTGCCAAGGCCACCACAGGCAGGAGGGTGACCTCGGAGGAGAACAACCTGCCTGCCCCAGTAGGCAGAAGGAGGCGTGCCCAGTATGCCCTGGCCTTGGCAAAGAGGCAACGTGAGATAGCACATACACTTGGTCAGTAGAACACTGGGACTGATACCCGCCTGACTCACTCATATATAGTAACAGGGATGCCTAACATGACACAACCTGTTTCCAAACATGTAATAGGAGTGTAGTATGTGTGCATCCGACAGAGGCAGCCCTGGGTAGCACCACCTGAGGCATGAATGCTATGTGTGTCAAGTAATGTAAATAATCATGTACCATATGCACACCTGAGGACCCTGACTAACATCCACCCTCACCAATCACAAAACCACAAAACACGAGCCCACATTCATAGGTACCACAAGGGATAGAACCTAGATGTAATGCTACCCAATGCTGTAGCGTATAAATATAAGATGCGCAGTGTAAAATGCACACAGTATAGAGGATGTAGATATCAAAGGTAATAGACAATCGTCAAAGCTCACACCAGTACCCTAACACTACTAGGTCACACCTCAAGGTGGATGTACATGTGCAAAAAATATGGAACAAGCTACAAAAACGAGGGTGACTAGCAATAAATGTCATGGATAACTACACCCCATGTTGGTACCACAACAAGAAGGAAGGGTGGATTAGCCATGGTCAAATACCACTGTTAAAACCTGCCTACTACTGGAAGAAGCTTGCTGCAGACCACTGTCCTAATAGCAGGAACTGCACCAGGCCTATGTCTAGGTTCATACTAGGCTATTCGCCCTAGGGCATATATAAGCCTAGCCCAGAGTTTTGTGGCTTCCGCCATCCTCAGTTCTAAGGATACAATATGCCCATTATTTTGTTGCTGTGCCTCTGTCAAGCAAATGACACTGATGTTATCCCCTGGGGTGAGCCTCATCTCCCATCCATTGTCATGATTTCTCACCAAAGCCAGCGAGGTGCCCAGCCTCACATGTACCAGGATGATGTCTCCACAGCATAGGGAGTCTCTTGGTGATGAATCTGAACCTCCAGCACGCCCCAATGAATAGCCGTAAGGTTGAGGTTTAAGTCTCTTGCCCTTGTAGCCTGATGGATTTAGAGGGTTTGGAGGTGAAGCATGTTCATTAATTCCGGGTTGACATGGCCTAGTATGTCAGGGTAACAGGCCACCCTGAGCAGACGTGTAGGTGACTGAATAGAGCTGGGGTTCCTTCATTCGGGCAGCATAAGACATACATTTGAGACCTTTTATCCTTCGGGTGAGGAATGTTTGGGGCCTGTCCAATTGCTGCAGGTGTCGGGTCAAATACATTCCGAATGGGGCATTGTACTCAATCATTGGTCTGATGAGTGATGAGTACAGGGGAACAATGACCTCCCTTGATCTAGAAGTGAATCCCTGCATGATCAGGTGGGCAATGTAGAAGGTCTTCCTAACTACTTTGGCAACGTGAGTGTCAAACGAAAGGTTACTGTCAACCTGGGTGCCCAGATCCCTGATAACCTCTTCTGTGCTTAGAGGAGTAACACCTATATGGGAACTAGGGGTAACCTTGTTCTTCCAGAAGGGTATGACTATGCATTGTTTAGCGTTTAACTGTAGGCCATGGCTCTGGCACCAGTTATCCGTTTCTATGAGACCTGTCTGAAGGATGTCTGCGTCAGATGGGTTTTCAACTATGGTTCCCAGTTAGCAGTCATCTGCAAACTTTGGTCAGGCCATAACCTCCTGTGTTTGCTTGTACTGGTGAAAAGTAGATGCCGTGGGTCAAGAGTGGGTCCAGGACTGAGGCCTGTGGGACACCACTGTCAGACAGGCTTTGAGTGTGGACATGGCGCCCAGGCAACTCTGGACCCTGTGGGTTCTGGTCACTTAGCTAGTTTGCCTAAACCCATCTTGTGATGTATGAAGTTTACATTTAAGCTGGTGAGTTTGTCAATGATACCCGAGTGGGGTATTGTATCGAAAAGCCTTTGCCAGGTCAAGGTAGGCTGTGTGGACTGCCTTGCTCCCTCATCAATGAACCTTTGGTGACTGTTTCTGAAATCAACCAAGTTTAAGAGGCATAGATCTGTCCTTGACAGCCAAACTGGATGGATCTGTAAAGTCTGGTGTTCCCTAGCGGGGTCTTTATTTATGAGTTCCCATTATGATCCTCTCCATGGCTTCTTTGAACGATAAGGCTTGGTCAAGTTAATGGGGACGCCAATATGGTCAGTGGAGTAACCGTCCATAGTGACTGCCAGTCGCCAGGCCACTCCTTGGGTATGTATCCGGTGAGGCCAAGATTAAACAGCTGCCTAACTGCGGTTTAATTCTCATTGAGTCTGCGGAGCACACAACCGGGGACACCATCTGGTCCCATGGATGCTGTGTTTCTTGCCTTGGATAGAGCAGTTCTCACCTGAGCATTTGAGATGTTTGGGGGGCTACAATCCCCTGGTATAGATATCCCTCCCTTTGGGGGGGGGGGGAGAAATCTGCACTGAACCTGTCAGCCAGTATGTTGGCAATGTCTGTAGGTTCAGTGATTTTTACATCATTATGAACTAATTCTGAGCATATCTGGGAGTCACCTCCCAGGTTTCCAACATAGCTAAAAAAGGCCTCATGATTGTCTTCTGAGTCCCTAGCGAGTTTTCTCTCAAAATGTGCCCTGGATGATTTTATGGGAGATCTCAGTTCTTTACTTATAATGAGCAGGGGTGTCTTCCCTTCTACGGATTTTGCTCTATCTTGTAGTAGCTCCTTCCTTCTGATGTAGAGCTTGTTTATGGCTGGGGTCCACCAGACTGCATGCATGCCTTTGGTACAAAGAGTCTCTGTTTTGTGTGGGATTGCCTGATCCATGCAGTCCTGGAGGTGCTGGTAGAAGGCATTTGTAAGTGATTCAGTGGCTTGGGTAATGGTTTCCGCTGGCTTGGGGGCCTTGAAAGAGACCACACCAGTCTTTAAAAGTGTGAAGTCAGCTTTTGAGAAGTTCTTCACGGTGGTCTTTTTTATCTGGGGTGGGGGCGGGATGTGGACTTCCAGTGAGATTAGTTTATGATCTGATCTCACCAATGATGGGTATACTTCTGGTGTTGAACATTGTGACCCCATGTACGTGATGATGTGACCTAGTATGTTGTCACCTCTTGTGGGGATGGTGACTAGTTGTTCCATGGCATATGAGGTTATGAACTCTAGGAACCTTTGGGCTAGAGTGTTGGTGCTTGAGTAGTGATCCCAGTCTATATTTGGATAGTTGAAATCACCCAGTATGATGGTGTTTGGAGATACATTTATCCCCTCCAGTGTTTTCAGGAAAGCTGTGTGAGGTTCCTGAGTTTGAGAGGGTGGCCTGTAACCTGCTACAAACTGCCAAGCAGCCTTGCCTACAGTTAATTGCACCTGGATGGCCTCCGATGCGTGTGTTGCCACCAACCTTGAGGTGAGGGTGTCCTTGATGAATATGGACACCCACCCTCCTTCCCTGATGTCGTCTGGATTTTGGGGCCGGAACGCATGATATGAGGTAACACCTGATACTGCCGGGGTGCTGTCAGGAGCCCTGAACCAGGTTACAGTCACAGCACAGACATCGATGTTCTCCATACTGAGAAGGGCTTCGAGTGCGTGCATCTTGAGGTTGAGATGTCTGGCATTGAGCAGCATTACCCTTAGTTTATTTCCTTCTTTGTGTTCTAGGGTGGTAGGTTTAGAATCTGAGCCTTGCCTAAAAAAGGCACAATGGGGGTGGCAAGAGCCCTAGCCAAAGACCGGAAGCCCAGGGGTGACAGGTGCAAGCCGTCCCCTGCGAATCAGCGTGGCTTGTCCAGCATGTTATCCCAGGCAGATGGACATTGGATCCCCTTTGAATGACACCATAGATTAAGCCAATTATTACAGCTGGTCATCTTGTCTCTGTATTGTATCATCATTCTTGGTGAAGGTAGGATACTGCTCAAGGTCAGGGTCATACCTGCCTGGGCTACATAATCAGAGAGCTCCTCTATGTCTCTGTTCATGTAGTCCAGGGAGGTACATCTCAGGTCGTTCACACCAGCATGGACAATGACTGAGTCATACTTGTACTTGCAGTTGAGTGACCTGAGTGCTTGCATTATGTGGTGGATTCCAGCGCCCAATAGGCAGCTTACTGTGACCTTCTCCTTACTCAATCTGGTGAGTGGGACGTCAGTGTGTCTGACGATGGAGTCACCTATGACGGGTGTCTGGCATTGTGTTTGGCCTTAAGGGCTGTGAATGTTTGGCACACTGACTCTGTGGTCTATGTGTTGCATGTGCTGTGCCCTGTGGAGGCAGTTGTTTGGGTGTCTGCTTTGGTGGCCTCTGCTGTTATGGTAGATCTGTGATCAGAGCCTCGAGTATGTCTTTGTGTGTTTATGTGTATGATTTGAAGTTGTGATAGTGCTATGTGAGACTGGGTTTGTAGTGTGTGTGGTCACCTTCTCCTCCTCTCTGGTCCTGCCAGTCCTATGTTGAGAGAGCTCAGCCTCCAGTTGGCTATATAGTTGCATCTCTTGCATGCATTTGTGTTTTGTGGGAGAAGGAGAGGGTTGTCGTGTACATGAGTCAATTGTAACATTGCCTCAATATTCCCAGGTTCACCAGCTGAGCAGGAGGGACACTAGCAACTGATCCCTTGACATGCTAGAAGGAATAGACAAAAACTGTTGGAAGACAGGAAGATATCAAGCCGCCCAAACCACATTATACTGCTTGAGTGACAATACCTACAGATACACCATAGTTTCATATGTTCCTAGTTTACTACTAGGCTATCTGCCCTAGTGCATTATAAGCCTAGCCATAGTGATGTGGCTATTGCCACCCTTATAGTGGTAATAAGTGTACAGAATAGATTCGAATATTGTGCCTCTACTTAGTAGTGACACATTATGACCCCAATTAAAACCTTGA
>NW_025057992.1:0-6071 GCF_019279795.1 Protopterus annectens | reverse complement strand
ATAACTGAGTAACCAAGGCCATGTTGTTTTCCTCAGGAAGTTTCATAAAAATTGTTTAAATCAGCAGAAAATGGGAAAGATGGTCAGAGATGATGAAAAAGGTGTAATGTACGCCAGCATGGTAGGACAGGATTAATTTGATAACCTATAAAAATGAATGCATTTCCTGTTTCTGGTTAGACAAACTCTGTATTAGCAGTTTTGTCTCCTTGCTGCAAGATTAAAGTGCCTTAACCTGAACCTCCGTGTTTTGATCATTTTAAAGTATATTTTCCTTTGACAGTTGTTCCTTCAGACCGAATACATATCTCTCACTCTGGCCTAGGTCAGAATTGGGCCCGTGGCATGCATCCATACGGAGAAGAGGCCAAATCGGTCTTCTGTTTTGAAAGACCTCGACTGAATTGTCGTCAAAGAGGCAGCCACTGTTTCTGATCTGGGATTGGAGGACGAGTCAACGATCCTGGATCAACTCACAGAGGGTCAGGTAAGGAGGAATTACCTTATTTCTGTTTAAGATCAGGGACTAGTTACAGAACTGTTTTTTTGTCAGGTAAATTTGCTTATGCAAATTAGAGACAGAAAAGTTACTGTTTTTTGTCATAGATCAGGGAAACAGAATAGGTAGACAGTTATTCTAGATAAACTGTGAAAAAGGTGTAGATTTGTGGTACCACATGATAGAAAGGGTTACGTAACAATTTACAGCTCAGCTAAGACACCAATGGGAAATCAGTGCACAAAAAGTTCCCGGGACATGCCCCTAACTGAAGACGCGAAGTATATGCAATTACAGCATGCCGATAATATTAAATATTATACCAAATGGGTCGACAAGTACAAATTTGAGGGTAACTTAGATAAACTTGCACTTATGAAACTTATAAAACAGTTAAAAATAGATGCGAAAGGTCAATTAAAAAATCAGAGACAATTAGGAGTCCCTCAGGCGCACAGGTGGCTTGAGGAAGCAAATCGTAGGGAGCAAAGAATTAAGAATTCAAAAACAATGTTTTTAGACAAAGAAGATAATAATTTAGTAATAGCAACGGCCCCTCCTTTGCTCCCTCCACTTCCGTTACCAGAATATGAAGCGAGTGGATGAGCTGATCCACCTCCGCTATACCCTGCTGTCCCTGCAAAAGCACAACCGTTTGTCAGGGATCCCATCAAGACCAGGTCTCGAACACGCGACTTGAGGAGGGAAATTCAATTAAATGAATTAAATAGAGCATCACAAGCTATGAGCAAAGAAGAGATATGTCCGCTCATAGAAGTACCCAATCCTCAGGCAGGACAGGCAGGACAAGATCCGACTCTTTTAATTTATAGACCGTGGACACCGGAGGATATCCAGAAAGCCACAGAAGGTACTCCCCACCCAAAGGTGAATTTTAGAAAATTTTTAGAAGACTTACAGGGTATGAGATTAAGTTACTATTTGAATGGAGAGAGAGAAAAGTAGTTAGACAAATTGTAGGTCCAGATTGGCACATGATTTGTGGCAGCTGGAATCCTCATGACGCACAACTTAGACCACTCCCACATACTGATGCAGAACTGGATGGCAGAGTAAAGGGTCTAACAGACCGAATCTCTGAAAAGTGGAAGCCTAGGGCTGATTGGACTTGCATTAATCAATGCATACAAAGAAAAAGAAACAGATGGCTAGTATGCCAGATGATTAGAATGCTCTAACAATCATAGTCGCATGACAGTTCCTGAAAACCAACAATGATTCCATATGAACAACAATTGAAAAATGCATTTTGAAAGGTTGCATTGCACCTTTAGGTAGCTTATTACAAGCATGATAGATCATCGAACAAGTAGGTTACAAGCCTTACCTGAATATGCTAGACATGCAGAAAGACATTTTAATAGTAAAAAGAAAAAGAAAACTCAAGTATTTTCAGCAGAAGATGGCTCAGAAGTATTTGTAGTACAAACTGGGAAAAAGGGTAAGAAAAATACCCAGGGGAACAATCTGACAAACGATCAGAAGATTTAAGAAAGAAAAAAAAAGGGGTAAATGTTTTAAGTAAAAAGGACATTTAGCAAGGGATTGCAGGCAAAAAAGAACAAGAAAATAAGGAGATGAGGAATGACTATATGATAGTCAGGAATCATTGATGAATAGCGGGAAAAAGGGGTGTAAATGTGATGCAGGAGAAGAGGAGTGACAAAGGGGTAGAGGATGTATATGAATACACAGGAAGAAAATGAAATTTTGACTTAGCTTTTTTTGAGTTTAAGCTTTACTTAGCAGACAAAAAACCGAAGTCCTTCGGGTGGGGGGGAAGGAAGTTAAATTTTGTGTGACTCGGGGGCTTCAGGGCCCTGATACACCCTTCCAATTACCAAGTTTCAGAATCACCAGATTATATACTGGAAAGCAGCTAATGGACAGCTATACAGCCACTCTCCCATGACATAAATAATGACCCTGTTTGGGATGACCCAAAAAAAAAAGTTTTCTGCAAAATGCCCAGTAATCTTTGGGAGAGATTTAATGCAGATATTTGGCATAGCAGTAGTTCCAACCATGCAGGGTATGGAAGCACAGACAAATGGAATTTTTGTAGTGTGACCGAGGGTGAAATTTATTGGTACAGCCAGGATTTGGTTAAACTGGTCCGGGGGCAGAAACCCAAGAACTGATGAACGTAGCCATCAGTTCCCTCCTGACTTTACAAACAGCATTTGTTGCATTGTACTCTTTTTTACTGCAATAGACCAGGACCTGATAAAGATTTTGAACAAAAATTGTTTCAAAACCATGCAAACAGGTAGTATTAAACTTGTACTGGGAAAGGGAACAGTGTAGCAAGCTGTTCATTGCCCCAGAATTTTAGCACTTAAAAAAATCGATGCCCATGTTAGTTTGACAAGAATTTTTAAAATGGGCAGACTTAGGTGAAAAAGTCACAAGGTGGGAAAAAAAAGACAGAATTAGAACTCTCAGAACAAGGATACAGAAACAGAAATTGAATTGGTACACAGACACCCCGCTGTACACTCACAGGCTAGTGAGGATAGCTGAGTTTTCTCTTATGGAAGAGGGAAAAACCTTGGACATACCAGGCATTTCTGGTCAGCAGGGAAATCAGATGTGGACTTTTCAACAGCAGGACCAGTTACCCTAATGCCAAAGTCAGCTTTAGACCCCCGAAAGAAGTATCCCTTGAGAAAGGATGAGGTAGGAATCAAACCTATAAAGCAGCCTTACTTAAGGAAGGAGTTTTAAAAGAATCTCCTATTCAATTAAAAACCTTTATTTCCTGTCAAAAAGCAAAGGGGAAAGGCGATGGTCCAAGATTTTCAACGTAAAAATGCAGTTATACCCAGAGCACCAAGGGGCCAGATCCACACATACTGAATGATTTAAAGCCAGAACAGAAATATTTTCGTGGTAGAATAAAATGCTTTTTTTCATACCATACACCCCCAGCCAATATTGGTTTGCATTTACATTTCGGGAAAGGCATATACTAGATTACCACAGGGATATTGTGAAAGTCCAACAATATTTGCACAGGAAATGGCAAGCAACCGGATTTATCCCACAAAGGTAGTCAGATTTACTTTATGTAAAACATTCTCTGGCAGCCCCACCCAGAAAAAATGCAAAGAGACATAGCTTTTTAAAATTTTTTAGCACTCAAGGCACAAAGTAAACAAAGACAAGTTACAACTTTGGAGAAAACAAGTTAAATATTTGGGGATATGTAATATCCAAAGAAGGTAGAATATTAGATGAAGACAGAAAAACATGATTTTACAAGCACCTAGCCCAAATACCAAGAAGGAAATGATGTCCTTCCTGGGAACTACTTTTTGTGAGTTGGATACCAAACTATGCTTTGGAATCTGCTCCACGGGGATTTAATTTTTAAAAAAAGATGGCAGCACAGGATTTATTACAATGGACACCTGAAGCAGAAAGCTTTCGGGCTGAAACAATTGATAGCATCACCCTTAGTTTTAGGATTACCAAACTATAACAAGTTTTTTTCAGACTGTAGATTGTAAGCAAGGTTATATGACATCAGTACTGAAAGCAACATGGGGATCAATGCATAGCATTATTCATCACAGTTAGACCCAGTGGCATCTTTCCCCACTGTGGACAAGCAGTAGTTGCAGCTGCAATGGCAGTGCAGGCTTCAGCCTCAGTAGTATTATTCCACCCTCTCACATTGAGAGTGCCTCATGCAGCCCAATTATTTTACTGCAAAAAAAAGTAGCATATCTTTCTGACATCTTTCCTGTATGACCATACTGTTGAGCCAACCTCATATGACAATTGAACGATGCACAACTTTGAATCCGTCAACTTTGCTTCCAACCCTGAGATGGCAAACCACAGCTGCCTGCAGGAGATTGAGCAAAAGACATTACCTAGACAAGACCCCGGATGTTCCCTTGGATGATGCCGGGTGACATCTATGGGATGGCTCATGCAGGGGGGGTCCTACAGGACAAAACCTGTGGGGTATGCAGTATTTCTGATACTGAAACTTTAGAAGCAAAATCTTTACCACACAACTTATCTGCACAAGCAGAAAATTGATTCCCTTCAGGGCATGTACCTTAGCAAAAGTAAAAAATGAACATTTATACTGACAGTCAGTATGTTTTTTCTACTGTACATGTTTTGCAACAGTGGAAAAATAGAGGAATGATAACATCTACTGGGGAAAACCAAATTTAAATTTCAATTTATTTTAGATTGTTAGATTCAATTCAGTTACCTAAAAAAATAGCTATTTGAAATGTGTAGCTCATACAAAACAACAGGATAGATTTCAAAAGGTAATGCCCGGGGTGATACAGCTGGGAGGCAGCTTCAGCCCAGAAACTTTTTTTTGAGTGAGGAATTACAACCCTGAGATTTTAGATTTAGAAATGTTAAAAAAAATGCAGACACTTACTACAAAAGAAACAAAGTGGATAAAACGAGGAGCAATCCCAAAAGGACTGTACATCTCCAAAAAAAAAAACCATTTTGCCATCTAATTTGTTTAGATATGGGTTGAGCCATGGGAGCCATGTCTCAACTGGGTTTTTAAAAACAGTGTTTACAACCTATGGGTTTACAAATATACAAAAATTTTGTGCAGCATGCCATGTTTGTAACAAGCATCATGCACAAGGGGGATTGAAGCAAGCAAAATTTTCCTACACCACCATATCCGTTTCCCTACTATTTGTATGGATTTCATAGAATGAATAAATGTGAGAATAAAAATACTGCCTAGTTATTATAGAATGTTTTCCAAATGGGTAGAAGCTTTCCAACTAAAAATCCAGATGCAGCTAGGGTTTCAAAGGTCCTTGTTAAAGAAATTATACCCAGATTTGGTACCGGAAAAATTTATAGTGATAACAAACATTTTGTGAACCAAACAATCCCCAACTTAGTTTAGAAAATTTAAAGAACCATGTGCTACCACCCTCAATCTGCAGGGCTAGTAGAGACATAATGGGGTACTGAAAAAAGCTTAGGAAATTGATGAAGAAACACAGAAAATTGGGTGCACTGTTTGCCTTTGCACTGTTGAGATGAGAACTGTTCCAAATGTAAAATTAACTCCTTTGAAACTTTGTTTGGGAGGGCATATTATACATAGTGGAAACCTCTCATGTCTACAGTTCACTTTCAGGATATATGAGGAGATTTTTAATAACAAATTTTGCAGTTAAATTCTGTTTCAGATAAAGAGCAACAAATCGAAGCACCAGTAGCCCCGGACCTGGGGTGGGGGAAGATTAAAAGAAGAATTGGAGTTTTCCAAATGGGAAGGTCCATACCAGGTACTGCTGTCAACACCCACTGCAGTCAAAAATCACAGAGGAGCTTCCTGGATTCATTTGACACACTGTAAACTGGTAAAACTTTGAATGGACAAAAACTTTGTTACTGTTGCACAATAAGAACAAAATGGCCAGATACAGAGTGAATAGAGACACTGAGCACAAAAAAAAATTTTTTTTTTTTATTTATTGTTTTTTTTTTTTTTTGCCCAAAAAAATTGGGAAAAACCAAAAAAATGGTTTTTTCCTTTGTT
>NW_025057991.1:0-6336 GCF_019279795.1 Protopterus annectens | reverse complement strand
TGGAGTTGTATATTTTCTACTATGTCGGAGAAGGCAAAGTCTGGTTTCAAGCGTTGTCAGTGTGGCCAAAAATGTCGGTCACTGACAACCATAGTTCCTGTCTACTGCCTTGGCCCTCTCCACTTACAAGAGGATTGCTCCATCTGTCACTCTTTAGTGGGAGGGTCATGACAGATAGGCGAGGAAACTGATGGACAGAGGTCTATTGAAACCGGCTTTCCAAGAGGCTTTGGATGCTTCTGACCAGGCATCAAGTCCTCTAAGGAATCGAAGACGCCGGAGCCAAGTCATCGGCTCCGAGCTCTTCTTCAAAGGTTAGATCACCGGTTCCACAGACTTGGGCCGAGTGTTCAACTGGTGTCGGTTCCTGAGCCTCGAGTCTTGGAACCGTGATGGAGCTCCTCCTTCGCCATATTGAGGTCGGCTCCGTCTTGGTTCCTTCGACCTCTTCCTCCAAACTTTCGGATGTCGATGTGGATCGCGTGGTGCAGAAGTTGTTGGAGCATTCGGCCCTCTCTAAACTTATTTCGGTTTCCACCCAGTTGGTGTCGAAACTTGAAGGCCTTCCTGTATCTCCATCCATTCCTCCTCCGAGACCGATTCAGTCTTTGGAGCCGGAAGAGGGTGATCTGCTGATTGTGGAGGCCCCCGGTCCCGAACCGTGCTTTTCTCTGTCTGTTCCTCACTCGACTCCCCGGACCGTACCGGAGTCTCGGAGCCGACGGTCTGTTCTTGGTTCGGGCCGAGTCGAACCGACGTGCGGTTCCGACTCCCCTCGGGCCTCGCACGGATCGATTCGCCCGCCTCGGGGTCGATGCCTTCGGTGCCCGTGTCGGGGATTCTTCCCATTTCTTCGGAACCGGGGGACTCTTCGATGCGGGACCCGGGAGCGTTCGACCTGATGAGGAAGGTGTTGTCTACCCAGACAACCACATCAGTGGAAGCAGTTTCTCCTCCCCATAAAGGGCCTTTGTCTTCATCTGCACCCACGGCCACATCCAAGCGTCGGGCACCAGTGCCTCAGCCACCCCTGGAGGGTGCCCCCTCTTCCTCCGAGGCTTCTTCGGATGCTCCCCACGAGGAAGTCCCTAGGAAGACACCGTGTAAGTGGAGACACTTGGATTCTCCACAGGAATCCTTGACATCTGATACTGACTTAGATGAGTCAGAGGGGTCCCCTAAGTCACCTTCAGAAGATGTCTCTTTTTCAGACATTTTGGAGATCCTGAAACAGAGAGGTGACTGGCAGTCCCTTCCCCCTTCTGAGGATGAGTCAGTTCTGCTGAAGGCATTTGGTGCTCGCCCTTCCTCCTCCTGGGTCACTCCGCCCTGACAACTAATGGAACTTATTGCTCGAAGGGCGGGAGACTCCTGACACAGTGGAACCTGTTCCAAGAAACCAACAAGTACATCACAGCACCTCAGATAAGTCCTACCTTACAAAAGGAGTTCCAGTAGACGCTATGGTGGTGGCTGCAGCCACGAAAAAGGAGATGTCGGAGTCTTCGTCTGTCCATCCGCCTAATAAAGATTCTAGGACGATGGATAGATATGGGAAGTGCATTTTTAGTTCAGCGGCTTTTTCCATGCGGTCCCTGAACTATTTGACCCATTTTACACGCTGCAGAGGGATCTAGTCAAAGAGTTGGGAGATACCCTCCAGGGTGCTACAGATGCAGCTGTCTCAGAGAAAGTGACAGCGAACTTAATACCCTAACATTGATTGTTAACTCGTCCATGAGGCTGATTTCCTACGCAGCAAGGTTCGAGTAGGGCAGCAGCTTCAGCGATTGCTCTTCGAGACAATCCTGGATGCGCTTATGTTCCTTTGGAAGCCTTCAAGTCTTCCTTTACAACGCCCCATTTGACGGTGCCACTCTTTTGGCCCCAAGGTAAAGGAGACCCTTACCCGGTGTGAACAAGAGGGAAAGACTCTGTCTGCTGTCGGAGTCCGTTTTCCACCCCAACCAGACCGCACCCCAAAGGGCAACGCGGTGGGAAAATGTGGTTTCAAAACCCCAAGGGTCTTTCCGGCACACAGGGTGATGCCCCTCTAGAGGCAGAGGAGGGGCAGAGGTGGAAGACGCCACCCTGGCGGCAGAGGGGTCCGCAACATCAAGGTGACAGGGAAACACTCCTGGTAAACCTTTCCAGCACTCCTGAGAGGAGGCCCGACTGTCCTGCTCTGGAGGCAGTCGGGGTCACTTAGCTTTATACCCTCAGGCCTGGCAAGATATAACTACAGACAAGTGGGTAAAAGCGAGTTACCAGACTTTACTCCATACCCTTCCTATCCCATCCCATTCCAAAGAAAAGACTCCCAGATGTACCGCCCCATCTGCGAGAGCCAGCAGCTTTAGAAATTTCAAAGTTGCTAGAAAAAAAGAGTCATCCAGCCAGTCCCAGCGGACCAGCAAGGATTCGGGACTTACTCAAGGTTCTTTTTAGTTCCAAAGAAAACAGGGGACTGGAGGCCCATTCTAGACCTAAGCTACCTCAATACTTTCGTCAAGAAAGAAAAGTTCCGAATGGTCACGCTTCAATCGATCCTTCCATTCTTACAGAAGGACGACTGGATGTGCTCAATAGATCTAGAGGATGCATACTACCACATCAAAATGGCCAGGGCATCCAGAGATCATTTGCGCTTCCGGCTGGGAGCCAGTCACTTTCAATTTCGAGCCCTGCCCTTTGGTCTGACCTCAGCCCCAGGGTCTTCACCAAATGCATGGCAGTGGTAGCGTCTCACTTGAGACGCCAGGATTCCAGGTGTTTCGTATCTGGACGACTGGCTCCTTTCGGCCACCACCCGGCCAACTACTGCAGGCCAGAGACTATGTTCTTCAACTGTGTGTTCACCTAGGGATCTCCGTAAATTTCGGAAAATCCTTACTTCAGCCATCACAAAATATCTTGTTCATAGGAGCAGATTAAACACACGTCAATTAATTCTGAGGCTTCCCCAGAAAGGATATTATCACTGCAGACTCACATACGCTTCTACTCTTGTCAAGGAAATCTCCTGCAAAACTAGTACTGAAGGTTTTGGGCCTCATGTCAGCCTCCCTTATTGCAATTCCCCTGGGAAGGCTGCACATGAGAGTTCTACAATGGCTACTGTTTGCTCAATGGTCATTTCAACAACTACCTCTAACACACGAGATTCTCATAACAAAGACTTGCAAAACAGATCTAAACTGGTGGCTCCAAACGTGCAACCTTTCCCAGGGGAGGCCGTTTGTGCTACCCACGCCCACAGTTACGGTGACCACGGACGCTTCCCTGATAGGGTGGGGGGGCATCTTTCAGGGACAGACAGTCCAAGGCGAATGGACCAATTTGGAGTACAATCTGCACATCAATGTTCTAGAGTTGAGGGCAGTGTTTCTAGCGTTGCAACACTTTGCTCCCCTTCTTCCTCTAGGGACTATTGCAGTTCAGACGGACAACATGTCGGTAGTCTGGTACATAAACAAACAAGGGGGAACCAAGTCCTATCAACTATGCAGAGAGGCCATGAGAATTTGGCAGTGGGCGGAGTCCACGGGTCGCTTTCTAATAGCAACGCACATCCCGGGTCATCCAACGCCATAGCCGACAGGCGGAGCAGAGCAATTCTGTTACCGCACGAGTGGTCCTCAAAACAGTCAGTGGCGAAAAGGATTTTTCGCGTGGGGCCAGCCTTCCTGCGATCTGTTTGCCTCCAATGAATGCCAAATGCAGGAGCTACTTTGCCCTATTACCCCTCCAGGGGAAGTCCCCAGGGACGCACTGGTTTCGATTGGCCCCGGACTCCTATACGCATTTCCCCCATTTCCTCTGATATCGAAATTTCTCCAGAAAGCCAGGAACCTTCACAGGACAATAATCCTCATTGCTCCATTCGGGCCTCGTCAAATATGGTTTCCCTTCCTGAAAATTCACTGCATTCGGGGACCCTGGATTCTGGACCCAGAGCCAGATCTATTGACTCACTCGTCAGGGGTTCCCCATCCCACGCTCCTGTCACTCCATCTAGCAGCTTGGCTGCTCCAATTCCCAACTTAGCCAGGTCTGATCTCTTGTCACCAGCAGTCCAGGATATATTAGTGGCTTCGCATAAAGCTTCCACTACTAAAACATATACTAGCAAATGGAAACGGTTTGTATTCTGGGCAATACACACCAGTGATCCCTTTATAGCTCCTTTGAATAAGATATTAGAGTTCTTAACAGACTTATTTCATCAGGGTGCTTCTCCTGCTACTCTAAGAGTTCAATTGGCTGCCATTTCGAATTTCCATGTGGAAGAATGTGGAGCTCCTATCATGGCTCACAGACTTTGTAAAGCCTTTTAAAAGGAGTTTTTCATATTAGACCACCGTCAGATCTCCTACGTCCCCCTTGGAGTCTAAACTTGTTGCTATCTAAATTAATGTTGCCCCCCTTTGAACCTGCCTCTTCTTGCCCATTAAAATTTTTGTCCTGGAAAACTCTCTTCCTGGTAGCCATTACTTCTGCTAGACGAGTGTCTGAACTTCAGGCTCTCTCCATCAAGCACTCTTATTTGATCTTTCACTCTGACAGAGTTTCTCTTCGAACCAATTCATCCTTCCTCCCTAAAGTGTGTTCTATTAACAATATTAATCAGTCCATTGAATTACCCACTTTCTTCAAAACCACTCCAACAAAATGGAGTATATGTTACACAAATTGGATGTTCACAGACAGCTAAGGTTTTATTTGGATAGAACAAAAGATCACAGGAAAACAGATCAACTCTTTGTGGCTTTTGCTGATAGCAGGAAAGGACTTGCAGTTACCAAAAGAACTCTTTCTAAGTGGTTAACGGATTGTATAATATATGTCTACGATTCTGCAAATCAACCCCTTTACACAAACCCAAAGGACATTCCACAAGATCAATATCTACGCTTTGGCTCATGCAGCTCGCCTACCTCTGGATGCTATTTGCGGCTGCTACCTGGTCTAAGCCACATACATTTATTTCTCATTATAAAGTAGACAAGGTTTCTAGGGACAGGGCAACCTTTGGTTCCACTGTGCTCAAGAACGTCCTCCCGTGAGTTCCTCAGGATCAAGGAGCTAGGGACGCTACCCATGTGTAAGAACAAACGGCGAGATTGAACACTATCACATATAGAAGTTATGTCCTTACCATAACGTTCCATGTGGAGTGTTCATCTCGCCTTTGTTCTTACAGTCCCACCCTCCCACCCTTAGGAAGAACGTTCTTTGATGCCTGGCCAGAAGCATTTTTTGCTACTGTCATTATTCTGTGTACATAGTTGGTATACACATATACTTTATATGTGTCTGTTTATATATGTATAGGTGTATGGCATGAATGTGCTATTATGTAGATTGGTTTGCTTGCAAACTAGATCTGAGGTAAAGGCAGAGGGGGATTGTGGGTATTAGATTGTCTCGAGCTTCTTCTCGATGCAGAGCTTGCAAGAGGCCGGCACGGAGCCGAGGATCGGCTCCGAACCCATGTGTAAGAACAAAGGCGAGATGAACACTCCACATGGAACGTTATGGTAAGGACATAACTTCTATTTGTAGTAAGTGGGCTAGGTTCTCTACATGGGCCAAAGATCATGACATAGACCCTTTTTCCATGCCTATTCAGAAGATCCTACAGTACCTGACTACCCTATTACATGCAGGAGCTTCAGCATTGGCAATTACTGTACATTTAGAGGCTACAGCAAATTTTCACAATGGATTTGATAATTCTTCTATGTCACACAGTCTGTGTGAAACCTTCTTGAAGGAGTACTACAGGTTGGGTCACAAATATAGTCTAGGACTAAAATGAAACCAAGTACTCATGAAGAATGCGTTTTTTTTCTCGGATACGGAAAGTTTGGATCCAAAGCTGCTAGTCATTCTATCAGCTAAACTATGCTTTTTTACTCGGATCCTAAGGCTAGGATCTGACGGATACCAGCTACCCAAGAAGAATGGAGCATCTTTCAAATCTGACACCTTCAGATACAAACTACTAGACTACTGTGGTCCTCTTTGGATCCGAAGCTGTCTTCGGGTCTGATGGCCTTATTGTTTATTGCTTCAAGCTGTTTTCCTTAACAAACTAAGCACAAATCTTTGCATTATACTTTAGGTTTGTTTCTTATAAAATATGCACTTGTTATGGCTAATCATTGGAAGAAAATTGGATACTTAACACTCAAGCCCTTGAGTGATGATCTTGATGTTTATCCTTACTACTCTGGCTGAGTTATCCTGAGAATTTAAGTTGCTAAATCATAATAATCTTTCAGCTGTAGAGCTTCATATCCTTCAGAAGGATGTATGATAAGACAAATGCTG
>NW_025057990.1:0-6420 GCF_019279795.1 Protopterus annectens | reverse complement strand
ATGAAACAAGTTGTCAGGCAGCAGGTCTTTTTTGGATAAGAAACATTTTACAAGTGGGGGCATCACATAGATTTCTACTTTCAGCATGTTGCTTGGTACTTTAATAAAGCTGAATATATTATAATTAGAACTGCAGTGCAAGGAGAAGTGGTTTGAGTTGAGTGCTTCTGGTTTTTCTTATACTTGATTTTGACTGGCATTCCAGTAATGTATTTAAAAAGTAATTTATTTTTTCATGCCTCACAACCTTTTGTTTCCATCTAGATATTAAGTAAGCTGTCATGCAGCCAATGCATTGAAATATTTTTATTCTTCTACACTTATTTTTGTCTTGATTGGACTTTCATAATGATGGTTTGCCACCCAGGGCAGCGTATTTAATTAAAGTTAGTTTTTTGTGGTTTTGTGCATAGCCCCTCCCCTTTCTGGTTGACCACACCCCTCCCCTTGACCCCACCCATTCAGCTGTCTCCTGCAGCCCCCCTGTGATTTGAAGTCACCAGCCGCCACTGCCAATATCAAAGCTTGAGAATAATACACACGTCATACTTAATACCAATATCAAACCCTGAGAATAATAAACAAGTAGTACCTACTGCCTATATCAAAACCTGAGAATAATACACACATTGTACCTAATGCCAATATCAAAGCCTGAGAATAATACACACATCGTACCTAATGCCAGTATCAAAGCCGAGCATAACAGACATGTCATACATAATGCCAATATCAAAGCCTGAGAATAATACACACGTAGTACCTAATGCCCATCTCAAAGCCTGAGAATAATACACATGTTGTACCTAATACCAATATCAAAGCCTGAGAATAACACACACAACATACCTAATGCCAATATCAAAGCCTGAGAATAATAGACATGTCGTACATAATGCCAATATCAAAGCCACAAATCATACCTAATGCCAATATCAAACCCTGAGAATAATACACACATTGTACCTAATGCCAATATCAAAGCCAGAGAACTATAAACATGTTGTGCCTAATGCCAATATCAAAGCCTGAGAATAATACACGCACATCGTACCTAATGCCAATATAAAAGCCTGAGAATAATACACACATCAGACCTAATGCCAATATCAAAGCCAGTGAATAATACCCCGTGTCCCTAATGCCAATATCAATGCCTGAGAAAATACAAGTGTACCTAATGCCAATATCAAAGCCTGAGAATAATACACCATCATACCTAATGCCAATATAAAGCCTGAGAATAATACAAAATCATACCTAATGCCAATATAAAAGGCTGAGAATAATACATGTACCTAATGCCAATATCAAAGCCTGAGAATAATCACCCATCATACCTAATGCCAATATAAAAGTCTGAGAATAATACACATCATACCTAATGCCAATATCAAAGGCTGAGAATAATACACGTGTACCTAATGCCAATATCAAAGCCTGAGAATAATATCATCACCTAATGCCAATATAAAAGCCTGAGAATAATACACATCATACCTAATGCCAATATCAAAGCCTGAGAATAATACACAATTACCTAATGCAATATCAAAGCCTGAGAATAATACACATGTACCTAATGCCAATATCAAAGCCTGAGAATAATACACACGTTGGACCTAATGCCAATATCAAAGCCTGAGAATAATAAAATTGGACCTAATGCCAATATCAAAGACTGAGAATAAAACACTTTGGTACCTAATGCCAATATGAAACCCTGTGAATAATACTCACATTGTACCTAAGCCATCATCAAAGACTGAGAATAAAACACATTGTACCTAATGCCAATATCAAACCCTGAGAATAATACACACATTGTACCTAATGCCAATATCAAACCCTGAGAATAATACACATGTACCTAATACCAATATCAAAGCCTGAGAATAATGCACAATTGTACCTAATGCCAATATCAAAGCCTAAGAATAATACACGTTGGACCTAATGCCAATATCAAAGACTGAGAAAAAAACCCCATTGTACCTAATGGCTATCAAAGCCTGAGAATATTACACATGTTGTATAATGCCAATATAAAAGCCTGAGAATAATACACACGTACTTAATGCCAATATCAAAGCCTGAGAATATTACACACATTGTACTTAATGCCAATATCAAAGCCTGAGACTAATACACAAATCGTATCTAATGATAATATCAAAGCCTGAGAATAATAGTTTCCTACCTAAGGCCAATATCAAAGCCTGAGAATAAACACATTGTACCTAATGCCAATATCAAAGCCTGAGAATAATATACACAACATACCTAATGCCAATATCAAAGCCTGAGAATAATACATCATCTTAATGGCAATATCAAAGCCTGAAATAATACACAACGTACCTAATGCCAATATCAAAGCCTGAGAATAATACACAAATCATATATAATGCTAATATCAAAGCCTGAGAATAATACACAAATCGTACCTAATGCTAATATCAAAGCCTGAGAATAATCACAACCTAATGCCAATATCAAAGCCTGAGAATAATACACATGTCGTACCTAATGCCAATATCAAACCCTGAAAATAACACACACGTAGTACCTAATGCCCATATCAAAGCCTGAGAATAATACACACATTGTACCTAAAGCCAATATCAAAGCCTGAGAATAATACACACATTGTACCCAAAGCCTATATCAAAGCCTGAGAATAATACACACATTGTACCAAAGCCTATATCAAAGCCTGAGAATAATACATGTTGTACCTAATGCCAATATCAAACCCTGAGAATAATACACAAATCATATCTAATGCTAATATCAAAGCCTGAGAATAATAGTTCCATCCTACCTAATGCCAGTATCAAAGCCTGAGAATAATACATTGTACCTAATGGCAATATCAAAGCCTGAGAATAATAGACATTCATACATAATGCCAATATCAAAAGCCTGAGAATAGTAGTCTCATCCTACCTTAATGCCAGTTTCAAAGCCTCAGGATAATACACACATCGTACCTAATGCCAATATCAAAGTCTGTGAATAATACACCATACCTAATGCCAATATCAAAGCCTGAGAATATTACATCGTCTGTGCAGTAACTGAAACCTGGTTCAAGGCTCCTGAGAGCAACTACCAGGCTATCCCTTTATCATGCTTTTCAAAACCCGGGGCGAACCAAAAGGGGAATGTCCATATTCATAAAGGACCACACCCCCAGGTTATAGCAACACATGAAGCATCAGAGACCATACATGTGCAACTAACCATAGGCAAAACTGCTATACAACTGGTAGCATGTTACAGACCACCCTCCCAATCTCAAGAACCCCACTCAGCCTTCCTGAAGACATTGGGAGGATATGAATGTATCACAAAATACCATCATGCTGAGACTTCAACTGCACCCAAACATGGAATTATGGGTACATTATTCTAGTCCTATACCCTGGCCCAAAGGTTTCCCGCAAATTCATAAATTCAAATGCACTGGAACAACTAGTCACCCCTCTCCCACTGGGAGATAATATACTGAACTTTAGTCATCACAAACATGGGGACAAAATGCTCACACGGAGTATACCCTCACTAGTGAGATCTGACCACAAACTATCACCCTGGATATACACCTCCACTCACCCCAGCACAAAAGACCACAGTGAGCAGACTTCCTCTCTTCTTAAGACTTCAGGGGTCCATTGTCTTCTAAGCCCTTTTGTGCCAGTGGATACACCACACATCCCTGATGCCAGATCACTTCCTGGAAATACTTTCACTCTGGACATCTCCAGAATGCATATGGATCATGCAATCCCAAACAAATCCAAGTCCCTCTCCACCAAATGTAAGCATCCTGTCTGGTGGACCTCAGCCATAAACAAATTGTATAACAAAGAAAGCTACTGCGTCAGAGCAAAATCCCATGAAGGAAAACATCTCTGATCAACATTAGCAGAAAACTACATTCTCTCAAAAAAACATCCAAGGAAAACTTTGAGAGAAAATCGCTAAGGACACTAAAGATAACCACAAAGCCTTCTTCAGCTATGTTAGAAACCTGGAAACCCTCAAATATGCTCAGAGTTGGTTCACAACAACAAAAATACACTGAACCCACAGATATTGCCAACATTCTGGCTGACAGGTTCAGTGCAAATTCCCCCTCCTTCCCCCCAAAAAGAAAATACTTATCAGCTGAATGTAATCTCCTGTCATCTCAGATGTCCAAGTGAGAACCGCCCCTAAACAAAGAAAAACAGCATCAGCCAATCTGACGGTATCCCAGGGTGCTGGGAGCAGAACTCCAAGAGGAGCTTAAACCACATAAAAAATGCTATTTAACCTTAGCCTTACTGGATACATGTACCTGAACACTGGCGTGACAGCAATGTAGTGGTCCACCTCACAAGGGGGGTGCCTCTAAGACCCTGGAAACTACTGCCCCATAAGCTTAACTAGGCCTGGTCTGCATAGCTATGGAAAGAATCATTATGGAAATCCATAAACAGAGACATAGGGGACCTACAGATACTTGACCCCACCTGTTCGGCTTTTGTAAAGAGCAGATCCTGCCTTTTAAACCTTGGTTGACTTTTTCAAACAGTCACGCAGCCATTGATGAGGGCAAAGTGAACCATACAAAGCATACCTGATTTGGCTAAGGCCTCTTCTGGCTAACAATACTCCCACTCAGGCATCATAGATAAGTTAAACAGCTTAAAGTAACCTTATGTCAAATAGATGGGCTGTAAAACCTGCTGGACAGAACCCATAAAGTTAAAAATCGCTGGAGCAATGTCAGACTAGCCAGTCACACAAGTGTGTCCCACAGGACTATCCTGGGACCCTCTGTTCGCATTTATTTTCTCCTCGCATGCAACATGGAGGCTGCAAGTTCAAGAGATGACTCAAAACCAGGTGCCATACAGCCTGAGACACCAGCAGACACAATATCCTGGCTAAAAGGCCCTCACTGAACGATCAACTGGTGCCGTGAGGTCACGTCGCAAACTAAAATGCCAAAAAAATGTATAGTCATCCCTTTTAAAACAGTACCCACAAATTATCACATATGATGAAAACCCACTGAGTAACGAAAGTAATATAATTGAGACCAAGTAGACAGCTTAATTTCCTCATTTGACACCCACATTGCCAAAGTGGTTAGAAAAATATTTCCTACCTTTAACACCCTTAGCTCAGTGAAGGATCTACATCTATGATCCAAGGATGTTGTCATTAAATTCCTATATTCCTCCCTCATCATGACCCATGATTGAGTACAATGCCCCATTTGGTATGTACCTCTACCGGCATTTGTGAACAGCCGAGAGACCCACAAAGTAGTCTCACCAAAGGATCACACTCCAAACATATGTCTTATTCTGCCAGATCAAAGAAACTTCAGCTGTATTCCAGTAGCATACCACTTCGCTCAGAGGTGATTCTGCCTGATGATACAAGGCCATGGCCGTCCAATCTGGATCGATGGCTGGTACCACCTCAAAATCCAAACCATCAGGACCACGAGAGAGCTAAAGATTCTAAACCCTGCACAAGTATGAATAGGACATGCTGCATTTAGATAGATTTATAACCCAGAGGTTTACCATGCTTTCTAACAGGATCCCAGTTCATATTAGCAGAGTCTCACTGGACTCTCTGCACCCGATGAGTGGATGGGAGATCGTGAAAGTTTCTGACCTCAGGGGTCACATATCTCAGGCCACCAAGCGACAGGCACAGTAAACTAATTCTCATTATATAAGGGGACCTTCATTGTGTCATTACTTCAGACAGAGGCACAGCATTTCGACGATTTATTCTGTACATTTGAAATTATTTCATGGGATGGCAAAAGCCACATCACTATGGTTAGCTTACAATGCCCCAGGGCAGATAGCCTAGTAATTTATAATGCTATGAAACTATGTCGCACTCTAATACCAAGGACAAAGCCTACAGGGCTAATACACACGCTACTCAATGCCAATACATAAAGACCTGAGAATATTACACATTGTACCTAATGCCGATATCAAAGCCTGAGAATAATACACAAATCGTATCTAATGCTAATATCAAAGCCTGAAAATAATTGTTCCATCCTGCCTAATGCCAACATCAAAGCCTGAGAGTAATACACACATTGTACCTAATGCTAATATCAAAGCTTGAGAATAATACACACATTGTACCTAATGCCAATATCAAAGCTTGAGAATAATACACACGTCACTCCTAATGCCAATATAAAACCCTGAGAATAATAAACACGTAGTACCTACTGCCCATATCAAAACCTGAGAATAATACACACATTGTACCTAATGCCAATATCAAAGCCTGAGAATAATACATACATCGTACCTAATGCCAATATCAAAGCCTGAGAATAATACACACATCATACCTAATGCCAATATCAAAGAAGAAAAAAAA
>NW_025057989.1:0-6376 GCF_019279795.1 Protopterus annectens | reverse complement strand
GCCCAATTGCAACACTCAGGATTATACATTTAGTGAAGTAACATCTCACTATGTGCTTACATAACATTACATTCTTGTTGACTTTACTTTCCAGCACATGGGTTTATATGGATGTTTCAAATGTTTATTATACTGACAAATACTACCTATATGCAAGCTGTGGTTAAGGTATACTTTTAACATGATAAACATCCCTGACTTTATTGGGATTTGAACCTAATGCACAGATACTATGCAAATGCTAACATTACACTATTGACATTAACGTTTTTTGCCTATTTCCTATTTAGATGATTTCTATGTGTAAGCTAGGCTAAGCAAAGGGCGGAGGCACCCAAACCCACTGAGTTTCACTTACTCTTGAAATAAAAACATATAAATGAAATGAGAGACTATAAATTACATTCCTAACTACATTAGGCATAGCCCCTCACTGACACACTTCAAGGGAAACCTTGATGTGTGAATGGGTAACAGAATATACACCCCTGGGATCATGTGTCCCAGAACCATACAGCCGGGGGGGGGGGCTCTCCAGTTTTATAGCTGCAAGACCTGTTGGGGAAATTGAATGGTGTTGATTTTTCACATTAAAATGCCCTCTTTAGATCACTAAGTGCCCCTATCACCCTTCACCACCCCAGTCTTCAAGAGCTTCCGGCAACTCTGCCTGGAATCACTTCATTGGCTATGCTTGACAGAGGCTCAGTTACTTCATCAATGGTGCAGAGAAAGCCAACACACTGTAGCTATGCTTCTAATTGCCCTTGGGCAGATAGCCCACTACCTATCTGTGAATCTCTAAAGTGCAGCCCATCACAGCCATAATATGTGAATAAACAGAGCTTTCAGATCACAATATACAGTGAAATATCACCATGTAGTCAGAAAACAATTAAGTACAGCAAGAATATACAGAACACTGATACTTAATCACTCCAAAAGCCTATCTTGGAAGCTAGAAGACTTGTATAAGTTTAAGGCTTTCTATTGCTTACCAGTAGGTACTCTTCACTCTATACTACTCAAGGTCTCCTCCACTTTTACTCCTGGCTAATCTCTCACCTAGCTAACCTTGCTCATTTGTATTATGTATAAATAAGTATAGTGTAAAATCTAGCCTCAAGGCCATTTGCCTGTCTTTTACACCTAAACAAAATTGTAAGGTTTATGAATGCTACCTGTTTATTTGTCAGTAATGCAAAGTTTCTTAGTAATTATTCATGTAACTATGTACTGTTGGAGCTTTTCTCCTCGGGCCACCACTGAAAACAGGCTCCCCGAGCCCAGTGGACCTCTCCAGTCATCAAACTGGAATAAATAAATAAATAAATAAATAAATAAGATGAGAAGCAAGCACAGATGGAAAACATGCATGCAACACTACCATACCAGCTTATGTGTCAGCCTTAGGCTTTGGAATACTGGCCAAGGCTATTGGTGTCCCCATGGTGCCTTTTTTAGGGAAGTCTCAAAGGTCAATCCCACCTCAGTAAACAGCACAATAGCAGAATCAATGAGGGTTATGCTACTCAACACCAGGGGCTGTGATCACAACATGCACGCACGCACTCACAGCACTCCTCAGTATGGACAACATCAACATCTGTGCAGTAACTGAGACCTGTTTTAAGGCTCCTGAGAGCACACCAGCACTTCCAGACTACAACCCATACCACACTTTTCGGCCACAGAACATGGACTGACACAGACATGGAGGGGGGTGTATCTATATTCATCAGGGCTACCTACACCTCCAGGTTAGTGAGGCAGCATGATATCTCTGAGATCATCCATGTGCAGCTAACATCAGCCACAACTGCAATGCAAACTGTGGCCTGCTACAGATCACACTCCATGACCCAGGACCACCACTCCACCTACCTGGAGACAGTGGAAAACATGACAGTCCTACCACACACCCTGGTATTGGTCGATGTCTACTACCCTACCATTAACTGGGAAACTTACTCAAGTAATCACTTCCAGGCGCAGCTCTTCCTGGAATTTATCACCTCATATGCCCTGTATCATTTGGTAAACCTCCCTAATGAGGGTGGAAACATACTAGAAGTGGTAATCACCAACATGATGACAGGTGCACCACAGCAGGGGTTTAAACTGGTCACTGGTTAGATCTGACCATGAACTATTCACTTTTTCCCACACCCAACCATCTCCCCACCCAAGGAAACCACAGTATACCTTTCCTACAGCTAAATTCACACTACTAGACGGGGTGGGGTTTCACAGCCCCCATGCAAAGGGGAAAAACACTGCTCAAGATACAGACAGATTTACAAATGCACTCTATAAGCACCTACAAGGATGTATGGATTGTGCCTCAGGTAAACCAAAACTCATTTAGGACAGTCTGGTGACCCCTGCAATAAACAGGCTATAAAACAGAAGTAGGACAGTGTCCAGAAAACAGCAAATCCAAGGGGCAGACATCCATGACCAGTATTAGTAAGAAACGAGGTCCCTCATGAAATCATCCAAGGCTAACATCAACAGGAAAATAGGCAAGGATTCAAAGATAACCACAAAGCCTTCTTTGGCTATGTCAAGGATCTAAGTGGTAACACACAGATTTGCACTGTGCCGGTGCAATATAGCACAACATATACTGACCCTACTGATATCCCCAACATCCTTGCAGATACATTCAGTCCAAACTTCACCCCTAAAGAGCCCACAACAACCGGTACAGTATCCCAGACATCAGAGACACACAGGTGGAAATGGCCCTCTCTAACAGAAACACAGTGTCAATGGAGGCAGATGGTGTCCCAGACTGCATCTTGCAAACACTACAAGACAAACCTGACCCCCACCTAATTAAGCTTTTCAACCTCAGCCTCTCCACAGGCTACATGCCCATACAATGGCGTGGCAACAGTTATTCCACTCCACCAAGGTGGAAACACAACTGACCATGGTAACTCCACCCCATAAGCCTGACTAGCCTGGTCTGCAAAGCTATGGAGCATCCTCATGGCACTCAACAAAGACATTGGTAACCTCCAAACTCTTGACCGAACCCAGGTCAGCTTGGTTGAGTGCAGTTCATGCCTACTGAACCTGTTTGACGTCTTACAGACAGTCACCAAGACATTAGATGAGGGGAGAGGTGATTCACACCTACTACCTGGACCTCGCTCAGACTTTTGACACCATTCCCACTCAGGTATTATTGATAAACTCATCAGCCTGTACATACACCCATACATCACAGGATGAGTTGCCAACGGGCTTACACACAGAACCCACATGGTACACTAGCTCTCCAGGTCCAACTCTTAACCAGTCAGACTGGTGTCTCACAAGACTTAGTCCTGGGACACCTGCTGTTTGGCATATACTTCTCAGAGGTACAGGTAAACACAGGTGGACTATGGCAGGCCATGTTTGGCAATGACTGCAAACTGGAAGCCATAACTCACAGTCCAGCTGACACAGACATCCTTTAAGGGCCTCACAGAGACCAACAGGGGGTCAAAGTCATGGCCTCCAGCTAAGTGCCACAAACTGCATGGTCATTCCATTGTGGAATATTAAGCATCCACATATTAACACATAAGTGGCAGCCACTTTAATACAGATGAGGTAATAGGGTATAGTGATCTCCCCTTTGACAATCATATCTCCAAAGTAGTTAGGACATCCTTCTATGTAGGCCATCTGATTACTAAAGGGTTCGCATCTAGACATACTGAGGTTATAGTGCCCCTTTACTCATCACTCATCAGTCCTATCATAGAGTATAATAACCCATTTGGGCTGCACCTCAGAAGACACTTTCCACAAATGTACCTCGCCAAGAGGATTACTGGCCTCAAACATATGTCCTATGCAGCCAGACTGAATAAACTCCTACTTTACTCAGTGGCATCATTTTTACGCAGAGATGATCTCTGCTGGCCAACAAAGCCATGTCGAACTCAGGCTTAATGGATATGCTCCACCTATGGGAATCCATGTCACAGTGAGCCACACACTGTAGTGAGCTGAACCTTGCCACAACAATAACTGGAAGATGCTGGGACGGGTTCCTGTCACAGAAACTCCCCCTACTTTGGAACAACATCCCTAATTACATTATACAGAGCCCTCACTAACACTTTCAAGAGAAACCTTGAAGAGTGGATCGGGAACAGTAGATACACCCCATGAATCCCACCATTTGCTCTGCTCCACAGAGGGACAGTTAATGAATCAATGGGGTGGCAAAAGCTGACACATCTTGGCTAGGCTTATGAATGCCTCAGGCAGTTAGCCAAGTACCTACCTATGAACCTATGAACCATATACAGTATCACCCATGCTGATAGCTTAATTTACTGTTCAGGTGTTGACTTACCTTGTGCCAATGGCAGTTGTGTGTGCAATACTTGAGGGCTGCCTATGTTGGATGCACACAGTTGACTGCCTATACATGACAATTTACAGGTAGTCTTGTGTGTGTGCCATCCATTTTTTCTGTGTGTGCAGGTGGAGAAAGGTGTCAGTCCCTAGGTGCCTACACTGTCATTGTTTGTGCTATATGTTCTCTCCTTGCCAAGGCATGGGCATACTGGTCATGCCTCCTTCTGCATACTGGGGCTGGATCAGGGTGTTCGTGGTCTGAGTACCTTTATGCCTGTGGGGCCCTTGACAATGGTGGTGGGCTGTGAGGGCCTTCACCATTCTGTCCCTGCTGCAGCTGTTTCCGCAGGATCATATTGTGTAGCATGGCACATACTATGAAGATGTGGGCACACATGCCTGGAGAGTACTGCAAGGCTCCACCAGATATGTCCAAGCAATGGAACCATGATTTAAGCATCCCAAACACACGCTCTATGATGATTCTGGTTTGTGCATGTGCCTCATTATGGCATTCTTGCATGGGTGTGTGTGCATTTCTGATGGGAGTCATCATCCACGGTTCCAGTGCATAGCCAGCATCCCCCACCAGGTGGCCATATGGGATGTCCCCCCTGGCAAATACCTGATACAGCTGTGAGGCATGCCAGATGTGGGAGTCGTGATAGCTTCCAGGGCTGCCAGCACACACATCCATGATAATGCCCTGGGCATTGCACACGACCTGGCAGTTGATGGAGGGGTATCCCTTGTGGTTTATGTAGCGCCTACCCTGCTCACTGGGTGGTGACTTGATGTGTATGTGCGTGCAGTCTATTGCACCCAGTACCTCCAGGTATTCTGCCACATGGTGGAAGAGACGCATATTGCTGGCCAACTCCTCCTGCATTCGGGGGAAGTATATGTGCTCATTGGCATGTGGTAACATGGCATCCAGGAACTGGTGAAGTACCCTGGATGCTGATGCCTGTGAGATCCCCATGATATCCCCAGTTGGCCTTTGAAAGGTACCTGTAGCTAGTATTCTCAGGCTTACACATACCTTCGTAACCACTTGGATGGGTTCCCCTCTGTTTGTTCTGGCTCTGAGGCGTGGCCGGCACAGCTCCACAAGTTGCTGTAGGGTGTCCCTGTCCACCCTGTAATGCTCTACTATCTCCAGATCATGTAGCTCCTGGTAGGTTACCCTGGGTCTGAACACTTCTCCTCCTCTGGTGCCTGAGGTGGTTGTTGTGCATCATCCTCCACACCTCCTTCAATCTCCAACACATGCTGGTGGATCAAAACTATGGCAGCCCCTAACATGTACATACTAAATGTTCCCTGTCTGTATACACCAATGGTGCAGAGTGTATGGGAATACACAAGTGTGTGAGGTGCTTTCACACTTTATACTATTTGCTATGGATGCTGCTGATGTCATTGGGTGTGTAAGAGCAATTCCAGCTGCAGGGTACATTAATTATGGGTTTTACAGTGAGTACTACAAGTGTGGGGCCTTTAGTGTGGAGTTATGCTTGCCTGCCTTGATTAATCTGTTGCCCTTTAATTCACTTTTAAACCTGGATCCCTCCATTATCAGGCATGCATCCACCTGCCATCTTTCTTGTTTTGTACTTTCCCTACCCAGTCATGTTGCAAAATGTGTCTTGTAGCTGATATACTGCAACCGCTTTGTTCTGCTGTGACACTTTACTGTTTTCTTTGCAGTACAGTCCCACCCTTTCCTGTTCTGCAGGTAGCTGCTTGCAGCCTTGTTAGCTGTTGTCAATGGCCCACTGTAGGTTCCTAGGTGTTAATTAGTCATTTGTACTCCAATTTCCTGCTGCAGCATTTCCTTATTTCTTTTCCCATATCCTTCCTGTTTCAGCTGCACCCGCAAAAAACCCCTTTACCGGGTTTAAGCAGTTTCATCTCCTTCACATGCATACCGGTTACCTTGTGTACCCCAGCTAAGCAAAGCTATAGCCAGTTCAACCCCCCCCACCCCCTTAAATTCCCTTGCAAA
>NW_025057988.1:0-7381 GCF_019279795.1 Protopterus annectens | reverse complement strand
TTTTGTAATGTCACTATGTGGAGCTTTTCTCCCCGGGCCTCTGCTGAAAATGGATACTGCCCATTGGATTTTCCCAGTAAACAAATGTAAAATAAATACATAAATAAATCTTCCCATTCTATTACCTTTCCCTTTCTAGTTATTTGCTCCCAGTACCATGGTTACCAGTTTTCTCCAATAAATTTCAGCTCCCTCTTGTCTATTGTCTGTATCCCTAACTGCAGTCATCCCTACTGGCAGAATCCCTTTTCTGCATTCCTGTGCTGGTTTAGTTCTTAAAATACTCCCTACTATTTTATAAATATAATATTCTGTATAATTGTTGTCATTCTCCTTAAGACTCTACATCCAAAATCCCAGTCTCACCTTCTTTCTTGAGCTTCCCCCCTGTATTATCATCATCTCTTTCCACTTTGAATTATAGTTTTCTGCTTGTACTATGTATAAGAGCCTTAACCATGTTGCTCTAAAATAACATCTCAAATTGGGTAATCCTAGTCTTCCTTGTTCTATTGGAAGAATCAGCTTATCCCACTTGACCCTTGCCATCTGCCCCTTCCAGATAAAATTTCAATTGCTATCCACAGCCGCTCCTATGTATAAGATTAAAGGGAATAGAAACATTTTAATTGCTTGTATCTTACTATCAATATCCGTATAACAAAGCCTCTAGTTTCTCAATTTTTGTATTATCTTCTGTTTAGTCTGTTCTCACATATCCTTAGCTGCTGCAACAGAGTAGTTTCTTATCCATACTTCTAAATACTTCATTTTATCATGTTTCATAAATATGGATATTGTTGGACCAAATCATGTGTGGGGTACATAATTTACCGCTATTGCCTTTTGTTTTAGCTTCATTAATTTTATATTCCGAAAAGATTTGAAACTGTCTTAAAATGTTTCACAAAACTGTAATGTCAATTTCTGGTTTTGTCACGATAATATTACCTGCAAATAGAGCCAGCTTTTCTTGACTGCCATACCAATTATACTCATGAATTTCTAAGTCCCTTATTTTTTTTGTAAGTGGTTCTAAATATAATGCAAACAATAAAGGGGAAAGAGGACACCCCTACCTGGTTCCTCTATTCAATCAGAAATTATCAGAGAGGACCCCATCTACTTTAATTTTCACCTCCAATCCCTCATATATACTCCTAATCAACCTTATAATTGTATCAGGGAAAGCAAATGCTTCCACCGCCCAGCTCATGAAGTCCCAGTTTACTCTTTCAAATGCTTCCTCTGTATCAAGACCCACCAATAACAATGGTATTTTCTTACATTCTGCTTCTCTCTGGGTCATCAGTGTTCTGTTAATGTTGTCAAATATTTGCCTCCCCTCCGCAAAACCAAACTGATCCATATCTATCAATTTTGGTATCCCTTTTGCCATTCTTTTAGCAATTATAGACATAAACACTTTATAATCATGTTTTAGTATTGAAATGGACCTGTATGAAGCTGGATCCAATGGATCTTTAAACAAAACATTCCAGATCTTTATCAGTTTTTCCCCTCCTAGCTTCCAAACTTCCACAGGAATACCATCTATTTCTAGGGACTTTCCTGTAGATTGGTTATACATAACTATTTTTATCTCATCTCCTCCTATTCTGTTAGTAACAGGACCTCATCTACCTCTAACCTTGGCATATGTAATTCTTCCATAATCATTTCCATGTGTACCTTTTCTTGATTTCTGTATTTCTTAGATTCATACTAGGCTATCTACCCTAGGGCATTTATAAGCCTAGCCAGAGTGTGTTTGGCTTTTGCCACCCATTTTAAATTAATTTTGCTATGCCCTTTTTCGACATTAGTATACTGTGCCTCTGTCTAACAGTGACACAGAAGTGATACCCGGGGTAAACCTATGATCTCCCATCCACTCATCAAGATTCCTCTTGAAGAGAGTCAATGAGGGACTCTGCCTAACCTGGACTGGGATTTTATTCCAGAGTGAAGGGAGCCTCTGGGTTATGAATCTGTCCCTCCAGCATGTCCTATTTATTTCAGTGCTGAGGTTCAAGTCTCTCGAGCGCGTAGCTCGATGGGATTTGGATTTTCTGAGGTGCAGCATGTCCATTAATTCTGGGCTGGACATGGCTTTATACGTCAGGCACAGATTGCCTCTGAGCAGGTGGTATGCCACTGAGTACAGCTGGAGTTTTTTTAACCGGGCAGCATATGGCATTGGTTTGAGCCCTTTGATCCTCTTGGTGAGGTACTTTTGGGGTCTTTCCAGTTGCTGCAGGTATCTGGTAAGGTACATCCCAAAAGGGCATTGTACTCAATTATGGGCCTGATGAGGGATGAGTAAAGAGGCACAATGACCTCCCCTGATCTAGATGTGAATCCCTTCTTGATTAGGAGGGCTATATAAAATGTTTTTCTAACCACTTTGGCCACGTGGTTGTCAAATGAGAGATTGCTATCAACTTGGGTCTCCAGGTCCCTAATTACTTCTTCTGTACTTAATGGATTACCACCTATGTGGTAATTTGTGGGCACTTTGTTTTTGCCAAAGGGGATGACTATACACTTTTTGGCATTTAGCTTGGAGGCCATGGCTCTGGCACCAGTTGTCTGTTTCTATGAGGCCCTTTTGGAGGATGCTTGTGTCGCTGGAGAGTTGATTGCAGGGCACCCAGTTTGCAGTCATCTGCTAAACTTGGTCAGCCACAGTCCTTCCTGTTGGCCTGTACCTCCAAGAAATATATACCTAACAAGAGAGGTCCCAGGACTGAGCCTTGTGGGACGCCACTTGTAACTGGTTTGGAGTCTGGACATGGCTCCAGCAATTCTAACCATGTGGGTTCTGTCCTTGAGCCAGTTTGCAACCCATCTAGTGACATAGGGGTTTATATTTAAGCTGGTGAGCTTATCTATAATGCCCCAGTGGGGTATTGTATCAAAAGGCTTTTATGAGGTCCAGGTAGGCTGTGGGACCACCTTCCCTCACAATGGCCTTGGTGACTGTTTCAAAGAAATCGACCAGGTTTAAGAGGCAGGATCTGCCCTTAACAAAGCCTAACTGTAGGATCCAGTGTCTGTAGGTCCCCAATATCTTTATTTATGAGGTCCATGATGATCCTTTCCATAGCTTTGCAGACCAAGCTTAGTCAGGCTTATGGGGCTTATAGTTTCCAGGATCCGCTGAGGCACCACCTTGTGGGAGAGGGGACCACTGTTGCTGCACGCCACTCTTTGGGTACATATCCTGTTGTAAGGCTGAGACTGAACAGTAGTTTTATGTTTGGGTTTAGCTCTTCTTGAGTTCATGTAGATGCAGCCCGGACACTGTCTGGTCCCATTGATGCTGTGTTTTTGCTTTGGAGAGTGTCGGCTCTACCTGAGCATCTGAGATGTCAGGGGCAGCACTCTGCTGGGATACAGATATTTGCCCTTTGGTGGGGAGTGGGGAGGTAAGTTTGTGCTGAACCTGTCAGCTAGGATGTTGGCAATGTCTGTGGGTTTAATGTATTTTTTGTCATTTTGGAGTAATTCTGAACATATCTGGGATTTCCCACCCAGGTTCCTAACATAACTAAAGAAAGCCTTGTGATTATCCTTAGTGTCCTGTGCAATTTTTCTCATCGAAGCTGGCCTTAGACAATTTTATGAGTGCCTATAGTTTTTTGCTAATACTGATCAGAGATGCCTTCCCTTTTTGGGATTTTGCTCTATCATGAAGTAGCTTCCTCCTTCTATTGTATAGTTTGTTTATGGCTGGGGTCCACCAGACAGGACGTCTGCCTTTGGAGGATTAGGTCTTGGTTTTATTTGGGATTGCATGATCCATGCATTCCTGAAGGTGTTCATAGAATGCATTTTATAAAGGATTCGCATGTCTGGGTCAGATTTTCCACAGGCTCGGGGCTGTGAAGGATTCCACCCTGCTTTGAGGAGTGTGAAATTTGCTTTAGGAGAAGTTTTTCACTGTGGTTTTCTGGGCAGGGGTGGGGTCGGATGTGAATATCTAGTGAGATTAGTTTATGGTCTGATCTTACCAGTGAGGGATACACTTCTGGTCTGGAGCATAGAGTCCCCATGTTGGTGATGATCAGGTCCAGTATGTTTTCCTCTTGTGGGAGTGGTAACAAGCTGTTCCATAGCATTTGAGTTTATAAATCTCTAGGAACCTTTGGGCTAGGGTGTTGGAACTAGAGTAATGCTCCCAGTCTATGTTTGGGTAGTTGAAGTCAGCTTCAATATAATGGTGTTTGGAGAGACCTCATATTTTCCAGTGTTCTCAGGAAGGCCGAGGGGGTTCCTGGGTTTGGGAGGGTGGTCTGTAGCAGGCTATAAACTGAAAGGCAGTTTTACCCACTGTTAGTTGCATCATGGATAGTTTCTGATGCTTTGTGTTGTGCCACCAACCTGAGGTGTGGGTATCTTTGATCTAATATTGATACTCCCTCCTTTGTGGTTCGGGTCCAAGTTTTGGGGCCAAAAAGCATGGTATGAGGTATAACCTGGTAGTGCTGGGGTGCTCGGAGCCTTGAACCAGGTTTCTGTTACTGCACAGATATCATGTTCTCCATGCTAAGGAGAGTTTCGAGGCGTATGCATCTTGGAGGTTTAGACTTCTGTCATTGAGTAGCATTACTCTTAGTTTCTATCCCTTGTGATACCTATGGAGGTGGGTTTGTCTTTTGAGCCCTTGCCTAAAAAAGGCACTATGGGGAAGCAAGAGCCTTTGCCAATATCCAAAGCTCAGGGTTGACAGGTGCAAGCCGCCCTAGCGAAGCATCGTGGGTTTGTCGAGTATGTCATCCCAGGCTGACAGGCATTGATCCCCTTTGAATGACACCAATACTTAAGCCAATTGTTGAAATTGATCATCTTGTCTTCATATTGTGGCATCATTCTTGGTGAGGGTAAGATGCTACTCAAGGTCAGGGTCATTCCCAACCGGGCTATATGCTCAGAGAGCTCCTCTATGTCTCTTTTCATGTAGTCCAGGGAGGTACGCCTCAGGTCATTCACAGGCATGGACAATGACCGAGTCATATTTGTACTTGCCTTGAGTGACCTGAGTGCTTGTGTTATGTGGCAGATCCTAGCTTGACAGGCAGCTCACCATGACCTTCTTCTTGTTCAGCCTGGTGAGCGGGACGCCAGTGTGCCTGACGCATAGAGTCACCTATTACAAGTGTATCAGGTGTGTTGTTTAGCCCAAGGGCTGTGACTGTTCGCACACTGGCTTTGTGAGCTATGTGTTGCACGCGGTTTTGTTTTGGGGTAGCGTTGCTTGGGTGTCTGCTTTGAAGTCTCTGCTGCTTAGGCAGATTTTATTTAGAGCCTCCAGCATGTTTTTGTATGCTGCTTATGTGTTTGGTTTGCTGTCGTGGTAGGTCTATGTGAGACTGGAATTGTAGTGAGGTGTGGTTTCTTTTCCTCCTGACTGGTTATGCCAGTACTGAGTTGAGAGAGCTTAGCCTCCAGTTTGGCTATATGGTTGCATCTCTCACATGTTTTGGAATTTGCTGGGAGGAGGAGAGGGTTGTCTGTGTACATGAGGCAGTTGTGTAACATTGCCTCAAGATTCCCAGATTCACCAGCTGGACCGAGAGGAGATTGACAACTGACCTTGGACATGCTAGAATAGTATTGGGAATTCCTTTATATAATTGAAAAGGGCTAATGGGGAACAAGGTAATCAAGGGAAGTTTGTGAGAGTGTAGTGCTTTTAATTTTTAGTGCTGACTTATATAATTGCTTTAGTGAGCAAGTGCAGGTAACTTGGGTAAATGCAATGTGTTACAGGTAACTTAAACGCTAATGTGTTACAGGTAACTAAATGCAAAAACGAGCAACAGTAACTTTCTTTCAAAGTGAAACAAGGAAATAAGTACAGTAAGCAATGCAGATATCACTAGGGATCCACAGAAGCACTGAAAAGCCGCTGCTTTTAGGTGGAATTAGCTGCTTCAGGGAAATAACAAGCAAACAAACAACAAGCATACAAACAAAGCTAGATTCAGCAGGCCTGATCTAGTCTATGCTACAGCAAACAAGGTGTACCAATTTCAGTAAGAAACAGTTGAAATGTGCAGGCACTATAAGCCTTTAACCAGAAATTCTAGCTCAGAAGGGCAGAGTCCAGCCTTCTCCTCCCACAAGAGTGCAAACCACCTAACCCTCTTAATGTAAAATAACTGGCCTGAAGTCCAAGTGCTTAAACTTTAGAATAACAGACACTGAGCCCCTCAATCAGCAGTTCCCAACTTAGGATGCAAGTTACCTGTCTCCACATCACTCACAATGCAGACCACAAACCTTCTTAATGTAAAACAACTGGTTTGAAGCCCGCGCTTAAACTAAAAGGCTTAGAATGAGTTACACCAAGCAGTAATAAATACAATTGAGTACTTATTAAGATGATGCAAAAGCAAAAATAAAGTAGGAAGAAACACAAATACAGTAAAAGCAGATAATTTTTTTTTTTGAGGAGCAAATGAGATGGGCCCAGGAGTTACAGGACAGAAACAAGTGCAAATGCAGGCCTTCAAATCAGAAAGTTGAGAGAGATGGAACCCAAATGGACTGCCCAAAAGGCCAATAACTAGAAATTCTGGGCCAGAACCACTGCATATGTGGTAGAGAGGTTACTTCCAATGCCACCACTAATTCCCACTGATAAGCTAGCTGGGCTTCCCCTCCAACACTGAAAGGCTTGGGGGCTCAGAAGCTACAAACAGTCCTGATACAGCAAATCTGTATCTGGAACACTAATTACAGGAAAGGTAGGAAACAGGCTTACAATTTTTTTTTTTCAGAAAAGTAGCAAAAACAGTAGTAAAACAATTCACATACAGTAAGCTACACACTTTTGGAGTATGTAGCAATATTAGTCCACACACAGTTTGGAAAAAATGTAATTAAATTAAAAGGACTAAAAGCAAGTGCAGAAAGGGTTTATTAAGGTAGAATGCGGTAAAGAGATGGGATCTGGGGGAAGGTCTCAGATCAAATCTACAGTGGGGCTGGCACTGCAAAAAGCCACCAAATCTCTCAAACCTATAACCAAGTTACTAGGGAGGGGGTGGGAAGATTAGTTTCAACAGAGATGTGAGCAAACTGCGCAAATTATAAAACCAGAAAAATATATACTGATCTCTGTATTACTTCCAGTAAGAAACAGTAAGACAACAGATATCTATGCAACAATTCTAGCTCTCTATAAATATGGTAGAATAAATATATAAAAATATACTCAGCTCTATATATATTTGCAGATAGTCTTGTAAGGCTCTTCAAAGTGCACAGGTTCCAATTTAAATGCAGGCTGTTATTAACAGGTCAAATTAAGGGAACCTGAGTTAAAAAAGAAAAATTTAATACAGAAAATGAGGGGGTGGGAAGACAGTTT
>NW_025057987.1:0-6933 GCF_019279795.1 Protopterus annectens | reverse complement strand
ACACTTGGCACAAGAAATCTTGTTACCTGGCTGTAACTATGTCCACATTTGCTTAGGAAATTGGAATGGGCTGCACAGTATGTTTGTGATATAATAATATATTAGCACTGAACCAAAATATATTATTATAATGGCTATCATTTATGTATTTACTTTAAAATCCAAGAAAAATGCATATCGAAAAAAATATATAATCAGAGTTTGCAATTCCCTTCATATGAAAAGCAAAGTGTCCATACACAATATGTAAGTTTACAGGCATAAAATGTAACTAATTATTAACAGTTGTTAATAAAACAAAGTGGTTTGCTGGTTGGCTCTCCTGTTTTCTTTGTTTTAATATTTATATCATGGTCTAGTCTGTCTTTGTGTCCTTTGTAGCTGGACTTACTCAGAACCTACATCTCATTTCACTGGTTTGGATCCATTTTTACCCAAACTGGCAATTTTTCTGAGAATCCCTACATCAACAAAGTAGAAACTATTTTGCATAAGATTTTGTTCTGCTTGTTCTGTTGTTGGAACTGTCTTTGAAGCATTTTAACTGTAACTTCATTATTTTGTTCTTCATCTAACCATGGGTGAGAATTGTCTCACTGTCCCACTTTGTTCACAGTGTTCTTAAGAACACAGCATGTAGTGGAGATATTTCAAGTCTTATTGACTAACACAGTATGAATAAAGGTCCTCTTACAGATGTACTGTTCCTAAATCTTTCAAAAGTTTTCAGAACTGTAAAACATGGTCTGTTATTATTATTACCTTTCAATCTAAAAAGTAAAGATAACGCTATGTAATTGCACTTTACTGATTACTTCAACTTCAGCTGCTTATGGTATGTAGGTGGACGTCCAGTCTATGTTTACTGAAATCAGTATTTACAAAGCACCACAAGGGTCAGTGTTTGACCACTTCTACTCACTAGATACATTAACAGTATGCTCATCACATGATCACAATTAGATTATTATGGCAGATGATTCCAGATTGCCATGCTCCACTCCTGAAGTAGAACCTACTGAAATAAGCTTCAGGGGTGGCTTCCACAATTTAAGCAGCAGCTATTAAACTTGCCCTTTAACTTGATAAGTATAAACCACGTCCAGGGATTTCTTTGACTGATCTTCCTGCATTTGTCTCCATATTCTTTAACTGCTACTGTGAACTATACCACTAACTACTATTTGTGTTTGTTTCAAACACTTCAAATCAGCATGCCTTAAAAACTAACCATCTGAGCATCCTGTACACAAGGAACAACTTATTTACTAATAACACCAGAAAAAGAGTTGTCTCCACTTTGTTAATGTTATGCCTCTTGAATAGACCCACCACCCTCAATGAGCTCTCTGATTAACTGTTGGACAACTTAATAACATATTGCAAAATACTGTCCGTTTTGAAGTGAACTCCCCATGCTATACAAATGATCATTTTATACAGTGCTCTAGGACACCCAGTAACAAAACCTAGATCAGATTATCAATCATCCATCCAATGATGTTAAGAATAGCTAATGTCAACCACGAGTTTGCTAAGCAAATAGGGAACAGAAGCAAATTGCCAGGTCTTTCTTCCATATCATGCACAAATCACACACACAGACACAAACACACACGCACACGCACGCACACACACACACACACACACACACACACACACACTATATATATATATATATATATATATATATATATATATATATATATATATAGATATATATATATATATATATATAGATATAGATATATATATACACACATATATATATATATATATATATATATATATATATATATATATATATATATATATATATATGTATATAAATTTACACTTAGTTACCAGCTACTACAAGTCTTTGGATTGAAAGAAACTGGAGTTATCCCAAGAAAGCCCATGTGAACACAGGGATGACATCTAGAGTCCACACAGGAGGTACCCCTGCCAAGGAGGAAACTTAAGAACTTGTTACTATGAGATGGCAAACCTTCTCACTATGTCAACATCCAAAATATCAAATTGTAATTCAAAAACTTGCTGCAATGCTAACTGCCCATTAGTGTCACAATTATTAAAATTATATGTACCCCTTAAAGTTACTTCACTTTTCCAACACCCACCCACTGGATATTCCCAGTCCTTTCAGCTAGCAAGAGAATGCATTACTCGGAACTTCTTATAAAGCAGAATTCACTTCATGATTATCTCTGTTAGGACCAACATAAGAACCATCAAAACACTCCTTCAAGAATAATGAAAAGAATACATTGTAACCATGAAATTACACGTTACGTTAAAGGTGGACCTAAGAACACTACTTACCACCCAGTCCCCTTCCATTTCCTAACTCCTGCTACCTCCTGTACTGCAAACACTTTGTATGCTAATATTATATTGTAGAATGGTTGCTGAGGTGGGATGAGAAACTGACATTTTAGCAGCATCATACAGCAAAACAGGGACTACATTTCCCAAAGGACATGTTAGTGAAATCAAGTACAGGGCAATGAACATGCTCCAAGGAGTATAAGAGAAACACGTGCAAGATATATTGGGTCTATATTAAAACATCGAGGTTTCAAACCTTCGAATGTTCTAATATCGAACCCTATGGAGTGAAAGCTTAATATGAGAAGCAGAAACTCAGGCAAATTCTTTCCTAGGGAAAGGAATTGGTTTGGACATATATGTTCTGTTGCTTGACCCGGTATTCAGAACGCTTCAATGGTGGAAATGTGTGCCTTACGGGTCGGGGTTGCCCAGGCAAGTGAGGTGTGCGATTGTGTGGATGTGAGGATTAGGGCATGTTAGGTGAGTTAGGCTTAGGGCACTGGTTAGGTATGTGGTTAGGGTTTGGGTTAAAGTAAGTGGATAGTTAGTAGGGTAATGTGCCTATAGTTTAGTGTAAGGTTAGATTGTAAGATTTAGGGTGTATGTGTGGATTGGTTACTTTGTTTGGTGTGCTTGTGTCGTGTGTATGTGTTTTGGAACAGCAATTTTTTTCCCTAGGAAAAAAATCGCTGTTCTGACAGTTCGAGATTGTAAGCGTTCGCTTACATAGGCTCAATTAATCACCATTCGCTTCTTTAAGCGGTCGGTGATCCAATATATACCCGATATATTCATGACCTGAAAGTTTTTGGGAGGAACTCTACAGCAGAAGTCTGATTTTTTTCTTTTTATTAAAGTTATGTAGAAACCTGCAGGGATATTTTATACTTGTGCCGACTCCAACATAATAAAATCTAGAAACTTTTGTCTCATTTTTTTTTAAACCCATACTTAAACTTGAAAATGTGGATTGTGTAACTATTTATGAAACTACATGGGATTGCTAAAATGGTGATTTTCAATGACCATTTAATGGGTCTCCTTTTATAACCTGTGGACTTGATACACTTTTCTGGTTGCCTGCAGTCTACCTGAGCACATTTTCACAATCTATGATTCAGCATGCAATGCTGTTACTATGGAAGCAGCTGCTGAATCACTGTACAAAATAAGAGTGTTTTCTCATCCCTGGTTTGTTGACTGTTCGAAATTCTGAAAATCATTTGTGTATTAAAACCTTTCTGTCTATACCAGTGTCCGTCTAAGTGAAAAAGAGAGGGCTAACATCTTTCTGTTGGGAGAATACTGTGCTGTTAGAAAGTAGACTTATATGTACTCAACATGTGTACAATTACAACCAACTTAACATGGACTACAGCTAATGTGTATAGCAATAAAATGGAAAGAATAATTCAGATACAGGGGAGATCTGCAACAGCCATAAAAAACGCTAATGTGTATAGCAATAAAATGAAAAACCAGCGAGATCTGCCACATCCGTGAAAAAATACCTGGCACAATGGTAGAAAATAATGTAGCAACTACTGCAGCTACAAACTAGCAACTGCCGAAACTTACTAAAATTAGTATCGCCTAGCAAGTATGGTCGGCCACCACAGACCATCACTTGGTCAGCCTGCAACAACAACTTGCTACCAATTCAAAACTAAATCACCACTATTGTGAGCCAATAGCATTGTTGCCTCACAACAAGAGGTTCCCGGTTTGATTCTCAGCTGAGGTGCCTTCTATGTAGGCTCTGCATTACTTGTGTTCATGTGGGTTTCCTCTAAGTGCTCTGGTTTCCTCCACATTCCAAAGACATGTAGTAAGTAGACTGGATTCTTTAAATTGGCCATAGGTGTGAGTGAATGAGTGAATGTGTGGTGTGGAAGAACAACAGTGGCAGGGCTAGCCACTTGGCAGTGTAAACCTTGGATCTAGATGATTGTCACTATTGAAGTGGCACCCCAACCCCACGTGAAAAATGGGAGAAGCGGGTTGTGGCTGGATGGATAGATCTCAAAAACTGATAATCCTATGAACCACAAAACTACTGGAAAAAAGAAAACTGAATTTAAATATGTGCATGGGGATAGGAAAGAGAGTGACTTATTATCAAAGTAGAAGTACAAACTATTTTAGGTAAAGTGCTACACCCAAGCAGCTTTTTGCATAACTTAACTCATGATGTGATAATTGGTCAAGACCTTCCACAATACAAAGATCTCTAGAAACTTTGTGTATTTTTGTGGTGGAAGGGGCTACACACCCACTCAAGTTTAATTAGGATCAAAGGGAGAAGGACACTAAGTACAGCTACCCAGAAAACAGCAACGGTAGAAGGGAAACAACTGAACAAAAGAGCACCATTTCATACCCATACTTTGAATTAAGAAATGGCTTTATGTACACAGTAACCCAAGAAAAAGAACAGATACTGAGCCAGTCATTAGTCTCAAGACCTTTTAGAGCCCCTGTAATAAGGTGAACACATAACCATGTCCTGAATGGTCATTTACGGATGGCTTAGACAAAAGTTACAGTTTTAGCTAGATTTTACTGGCCTGCAGTTATATCTGAAATAGAAATTTTCTGCCCAGACTGTCAAAGAACAGCACACAATTTAAAGTTATGTACTGACCATAACTAGGCATCTGTGTTGTCCATATTCATTCTTCCTCAAATGAGTTCAGGTATGATCCTTGGATCTGACTCAGCCACATATTCCAGACTTTGGATCCAACTCTTAAGCTTTTCCCTCTACCCATAATGCCTTAGTCCATCCTTGTTACCTCAGATCAAGTTTGTTGCTATTAGTCTCTATATCCAAACAAAGACTGGAAAAACTCACAGAAAAAGGAATGACTCAAACCCAGAACTGTAAGTTCCAAAACATAGTCCTACAGGTCTGTCCAGAAACTTGAAGGATGGGGGGTGGATGGGAGGGAAGTTGAGGAAGAATGTAAATGGACAACACAGAGGCCTAGTTATGGTGGACACATAACTTTAAAATCTGATGATGTCCTTTTCATTTTTCCTCAGTCCATGGGACAGAATCCTCAGCTACATTGATCTTGGGTAGCCCTCACTGAAGGATATTCCAGAGTACTGCCTAACCAAAAACGTCTCTCTTTCTAGAGATAATATCCAATTTGTAATAAGTAACAAAGGTATGAGCACTGCACCATGTGGCTGCAGCACAAATATTATCAATAGATGTCCTTGACCAAAACGCAGATGAAGCAGCCATGGATTTAGTTGAATGAGCCTTGGGAGGTTTGGGCAAGGTCATACCTTGTTGAGAATAGATCAAAGAAATACAACCCATGATCCATTTAGCTAGAGTAACCTTAAAAATTTGATAACCCAGCCTTTTTGGTGAAAAGGCGAATAAAAGTTGATCTGATTTTCTAATTTGTTTTGTCCTGTGAAGATAAAAATGTTAACTGTCTGTGTAAATTAAGGAGATGAAGCATGTGTTTCCCTTTTTTTGAAACATTTGGAAAGAAAATAGGTAAATGAATCGATTGATTAATATTACTTTCAGAAGCCACTTTGGGTCAAAAAGAAGGGTTTGCCAATAAGGTAACCCTAGCTTTATGAAAAATGATGTAAGGGTTTTTTGAGGAAAGAACCTGGAGTTCAGATATTCTCTTTGCAGAAGTAATGGTTACTAAGAAGGCTGTTTTCCATGACAGGAATTTCAAATCAATTTTATCTGAAAGTTAAAAAGGTTTCTGAGTTAGGGCTTGTAGCACAATGCTGAGATCCCAAGTGGGTAAAGGATCATTTATTGGTGGTCTGAGAAGAAAAATACCCTTCAGGAATGCTTTGCATCATTTTCACACAGCCTATGAATAATTTCTTTCTCCTGTGTGAAACTTAGAAATAGCTGCTAACTGAAGTTTAACGGTAGAGACACTAATTCCTTCTTTAAAAAGTAGATAACGAAAATGAATCTGCACTCCCACGAAGTAAATGCTTCCGTGGTGAATGTAGTATATAAGTAACAAAACGAACAGTCCCAATACGGAAGCAAACCAGGGCAAACTCTACTAAGAATACTTAATGCAAAGCATCCAAATATAAATACTTTGAGATCTAAAATATAATTTATCAAGATCTATTTATTGACATAAATGACAACGGTTAGTGCTTTCACCAATATGGCTTCATCAGACCTTATAATACTGGCAGAATAGAGAGCCGCTTATATAATAAACAATCATGACATCACATCCTGTCATTAAATCAATAATTTAAAAGCACACATTTAAAAGTTGTGATGTACAACTCATATGATAAAATAAAATAAAACAAAATAAAATATGCGTCACAGAATCAAAACAGACATACTGAAGCACAATATAAGGAAATGCATCTCTATGTCAGCTGATTTTATTAAAAAATTTAAACTAACTAAAACACTTTCAGTCTTCTTTTTCGCAGGGCCGGTTTCATAGGTATTTTATCATTGAGCCCAGCTACTTTGATATATGAAAGCTAGTATACCTTCACATAGACTACTAGGCTGCCTGTTAGTATTGCTGATCACTGCACTGTGCCACAGAAACAAGCTTAAACATAACCAGAAAT
>NW_025057986.1:0-12172 GCF_019279795.1 Protopterus annectens | reverse complement strand
GGGGCCCTTTTCCCCCCTTTTTTTCGGGTTTTAACTGGTATTTCCCTCCCTTCCTAAGGTGTTAGGCCTTCTTTCTGTTCCAAGGCTTCCCCAGGGGTAGGTCTAGTTTTGCTTCTGGGGGTGCCCCTCCTAGTTCTTCTTCTGTGCCCAAGAAGCACATGCTTAAAATGGCAGAAGATTTAATTACTTTAATTAGAGGCTCTATGCCCTCCTGATAAGAGGCCTAGGATGGAACCTGTTTTGGGGGGATTATGAGCATTGGATGTGTCTGAGTCTTTGAAGACTTGCAGGAGTATTCCTTATTCTGATTCTGATGTGGATGATTCTACTCCTTCTGCTTCTCCTCCTGAGGATTTTTCTTTTCAGAGCCCCTTCACTCCATGAGGGGCTTTTTAAATGGGAAGGTCGGGATTTTTTGATTCCAGGAAAAGGCTTAGGAATTTTGTTTTCCCCCAGCATAGGCCTTTAGCTATACCTCCTGTTCTGAATGTGGTGGAAGATGTGTTTGCAGAGGCTTCTTAATCCTGATTCTTTGCCTCCTGCTCCTGTTAAACCAGATAGGTATTACAGGGTGCCTGAAGCTCATAAGTATCTTTTAAGAGTCCTGGGGAGCCCCAGAAACGGTTAGCCGGGGGCCTAAGGGTTAAGGTTTTGTTGTCAAGAATGTTCCCTTTCAGATAAAGAGGCCAGGGCCGGGGATAGATGGGGAGAGAAAGTTTATTCTTCTTCCACTCTAGCCATGAGAGCTTTGAATTGCGAGTTTCACATGTTGAAATATCAAAATTATCCCCTTTTCCCAGTTGAAATCAAGGTTGATGCTCTGGAAGGTATTGACTGTAAAGAGTTACAACACTTATTACAAGTTTCTGAGCAGGTGCGTAAGCATTTATAGCAATGTGGTTTTGATGTTTACAGGCCTCTTCTAGGGTGGCTGCCACGGGGTCAGTTCTCCGCGGGCAGGCCTGGCTGGGGGATAAAAATTTATCTGACCATGTTAAAACTAGGTTTTTGGGATGCACCTTTGCAGTCTGATGTCTTGTTTGGTTCTCCTGTTGAGGCAGTTTTAAAGAAAATGGAAGACAAGGCAAAGTCTATGCAGACTGTTAAAGATTTTTGCAGGTTCAGCCTCCAAAGTTTAGTAGAAATTGGCCTACTAAAGGGTGGACGTATCCTTCTTATGATTCCCAGTCTAGGGGTAGATCTAGCCCGGGGCAGAGGTCGGGGCTCTTTCAGGCCTAGAACGGGGAGTTCTCCTGCACAGTCTTGGTGAGGGCGGGGGTCAGTCCTTTCAAAACAGACCCAATGACCTTTTCAGCTGCCAGAGCCTTCTCCCTGGCAGCACCTTTGGGAGGAAGGTTGGCATTTTTCAAAGAAAATTGGAGTTTGATTACCCAAGACAAATGGGTATGGATATCTTTCACGGTTACAGGTTTTATTTCCAACCCTTTCCTCCTTTCAAAGGCATGCCAGACATTCCTCCTCAACAAAGAATGGAGGCTCACAAGCAAATTTCACACTCCAAATAATACAGGGGTTTCCCATGCCAGAAAGGGGCCTAGGATTTTATTCCTGTTCCTAGTACCAAAGAAGGGGGAAAACGTGGGGACCAATTTTGGATTTATCTATCCTCAACACTTATCTGGACATTCCCAAATGTTGACGTTGCAGCAGCTTTTACCTCTGCTGGGCAAAGATCATTGGATGGTAACTTTGGATCTCAAGGAGGCTTACCTTCATGTTCCTATCAGACTAAGTTGCAGGAAGTATCTGCTGAGCTGGGACTTCTCACTATCAGTTCTCTGCATTGCCCTTTGGCTTATCTACCCCCGAGTGTTCACAAAATTCTGGCTCCAGTGATTGCTTTTTCAGGCAAAAGGAATACAGATCTATCCTTATTTGGACGACTGCCTGATTCTGGCTCAAGGAAGGAAAGCTTTTTCATTTGGAATATGTGATAGTGCTAAGATGCCTGGGGTATTCTGAACAAATAAAGCCCCGTCTAGTACCCTCTCAGGACATGTGCTTTCTGGGTGTGAGACTGAATACAGCATCCCAGATGGCCTTTTTAACCCCCCACAAACAAAAGCGTCTATCCCTTTTCTTCCATCAGCTATCTCGTCCGGGGTGACTGCAAGGACAGTCCTTCAAGCCTTAGGGTTCATGGCATCTTGATTCTGGTGCTTCCCCAAAGCCAAACTGCATATGAGGAAGCTACAATGGTATCTCAAAATGTATGGACACAGCACTGCCAGGATCTGGGCACTGTCATTCAAATAATACCTTGCATTCAAAAAAGGGAATTTTGTGGTGGGCTCAGGAATGTCACCTAAACAAGGACTCTCGGGCCCGCCAGAGGCAGTCAGATTTTAACGACAGATGCCTCAGACATAGCTTGGGGGGCTCATCTAAATGGAAAGTGGATACAAGACAAATCCCAGACTACAACATCTACATATCAACTTGAAGGAGATGTTAGCAGTCCAGTTTGCATTAATAGCTTTCAAGGATTTACTTCTTCCAGGGCAGGTGTTGATTCTAACAGACAACACAACTGTCATGTGGTACATCAACAAGCAAGGGGGGAACACATTCTTATCCTCTATGCAGGCAAGCAATGATTTTGGGGGAGGCTGCTCTCGGTTGACAACTAAGTCTTCAGGGAAGGTTTCTCCCAGCACAGAACTCCTTAGCAGATGTGACAAACATGGATCCCACGAGTGGAAACTGGATCTTCATGTATTTCAGAAATTGACAGTGTCCTGGGAACCCCAGACATAGATCTGTTTTTCCACTAAACCACCAGCTGCCAAAGTTTTGCACAAAGGTTTCATCCCACAGCTTGGAAAGTGGATGCTCTTTCTTTAAATTTGGGAAAAAATCTTCATGTGTATGCCTTTCCACCTCTGCCTCCCTCCCAAAGGTATTTTGAAGGTCAGACAGGACAAGCCAAGGATGATTTTGATAGCTCCAGATTGGCCTCACAGCACTGGTACCCATACTGAGAAGTTTAGAAAGGAAGCCTCCATGGCCTTTCCCTTTTGATTCCACATCTTTTTCCCAGGAGGACAGTCATTTGCTCAATGTCAAACTTCACTCTCTTCACCTAACAGCATGGCATATTCTGTTTTAAACCATAGAGGGTCTCAACTTCCACAACAAGTTTTGAATGTGTTTTTAAGCTAGAAGGCCTAGTACAAGGAAAGTGTCCCAGATAAATGGAAGAGATTTTTATTTTGGAGTGCAGCTAAGGTTTTGGGATGTTTCGGGCCTGATTTAAGTGTGGCTCTTCAATATCTTTGAGTTATTGGACAAAGGTTTGTCCTTTTTTTATTAAGATTCATGCTGCAGCAATTTCAGCTCACTTTTGGACCCACCATTGTTTTCTCATCCTTTATTCAAGCAATTTCTTAGACAAAGAATATCCCCAGGGGCTCCTACTCCTGCTTGGGATCTAAATTTTGTGTTGGAGAAACTCACTCTAAAACCCTTTTTGAGCCTGCAGCTACTGCTGAGTTGAAATATTTGTTTTGGGAAGACTGTTTTTTGTTCCATTACCTCTGCAAGAAGGGTTTCTGAATTGCGGGCCCCAGGCAGTTGACCCTTTTCTTAATTTTCCAAAGGATAGGGTATTTTACGCATAATCCTTCCTTTATGCCTAAAGTGGTTTTAGTGTGGCTTTAAACCAAACTATTCATTTGCCTACTTTTATGCAAATCCCCCAAATAAAGGGGAAAAAATTTTTCACACTTTAGATGTACACAGGCAGTTATATTATTTGGACAGAACTAAAGGGTTCAGACAATCTCAGCTTTTTAGTTTTCTTTTTGTGCTGGGCCCGGGCAAAAAAAACTATTTCTAAGTGGATTGATTTTTCATTGCCCGTTATTCCCATCATGGCAAAAGATTCCAGCTGGGGTTAGACCTCATTCCACTAGGGCTACTGCCACTTCAACAGCTTTTGATGGCCCAAGGGTATTTTGGAGGCAGCCACTTGGAGTTCAGTGCATACCTTCTAGGGATTACCACCTTCCACTTACTCTAAATCCAGGGCTGGGGTTTTCCCCTGCTGTGTTGCAGGGCATTTTGGCAGCTCCTGCTTCATTATAGTTTTGCCATTCCCCTTTCTGCTTTGGGATTCTACCCCAAGGAGGACTGCAGCAATGTGAGATGAAGAACATAGTACAGTTTTGTACCTACCATAAATGTAGATGTTCAAGATCCACATTGTGCAGCCCAATTACCTCCCTCCTTCCCTGTTGTTTGAGGTGGTTGTGTGGGTTGGTTATCCATCTAAGGTATATTGCATTTGTATATCTTGTATATATTGTACATATTTTTGGTGTTAGGCTAGTTGGTTGTTTAGTTGTTGTCTATGGGTTTTGACCTTTCTTTAGGGTCTTCTGACATCTGGGGCAAGAAAAGACTGAGGATATGACGCCGGTCATGCGATTTGTACCCTGACGTTCTGTCAGTCAAATGCCTTTGACCGACGCCAGCCTTATACTCTGATATTCGGGCCGACCGAGGACAGCGGACTACCCAAGTGTTAGGACTGCAGCAGTGTGGGTCTTCGAACATCTACATTTATGGTAGGTACAAAACTGTACTTTTTTCCATAGTTATGTGTAGCAACATAAGGTCCATTACTGCTTGGTGTAACTCATTCTAAGCCTTAGATGTTAAGTTGTCAATCTCGCCTTCATTCTTGCTTGATGGGTTCGAGCCGATCCTCTGCTCCGACTCAGCACTTGCTAAGCTCGAGAGTCACTTTTACCAGCTCGAGGCAGCCCCATATCCCATGATGCAAGGCGGTAAGTACCCAGATCTTGTTTGCCGCTTGATGAGGTCCTCCTTTACCAGCTCCTGGTAAGTGTTTTATATAATACTATTTTGCCCCTTTTCACTTTAAAACTTTATATTTAAGTTTTTAGTTTAGATTAAGCCCTTTTCTGACTAAAATTTCCCTCACTCCTTAATTTTTTAGTCAGGCCTTCTCCATCCCCTCCCCTGTTAGGGGTGTGTGTGTGTGTGTGTGAGGTTAGTTATTGATATTTTTTGGGATAATTGTTCTTTGGGACTGTGTTGTGTGTGTTTTCTGCAACCATGTCCAAAGAAAGGGTCTCAGGCTTTAAGAAGTGTGATTCGTGCTGTCAGAAGATGTCTCTGACAGACGGTCACACTTCTGCTTATACTGCCTGGGACCTTCACCTGCAGGACTCCTGTGCGATTTGTCATTCCTTTAGCCAGAGAGTCCTGCAGGAGAGGAGAAACAAATTGATTTTAAGGGGTCTTCTTAAACCGGAGGGCTCTCCGGCTAAGTCGGCTCCGAGCAAGACTTCCAAGTCTTCCAAGGCCCAGGCTTCTGTGTCTAAGCCTGCGGCCTCGGTTCCGACTCTGAGTCGAGATCGGCTCCGGCTGGAGCCGATCCTGGTTTGCATAAACCTTCTGCACTGATGGCTATCGGTGCCGATACTGGTTCAGTCCGTGTCGGCTCCGACTGGTTCCAATCACCATGTGGCCCAGGCTCCGGTGTCGGCGCCGACCGGCTCCGACACCCTTACCTTTGTATCGGCTCTGGCCGGAGCCGATGCATCGAGATCTTCTGTCGGTGCCGGTCTTCGCCCGACTGCATCTATGGTTTCGCTCCGATGGTTCCTTCGAGGAAGAGGTCAGGTCCCTTCCTTGGAACCGATACTCGGCTCCGCCTCACCTCTCTCGAACGGAGCCATCGGACCGATCATCTAGGTCATCCAGGCTTTCTGACCATGATTTAGAGAGGGTGGTCAGTAGATTATTGAAATCGCAGGCACTGGCCCAAATGCTACATAGTCCGTCCCAACGGGCGACTATTGGTCCACACCCTCTTGCAGTTCCTCCTTAAACTCTACCCCAGAGTTTGGAGCTGGAGTTTTGGGGGAATAGTTCTGCTCTGGCTGAGGGGAATATTCTGCCCCCAGCATCTACTTTTATCTCCTTTTGAGACCTTCCTTAGAGGGATTTGGTGGTCGGGCTTCCTGGTCTCCTCAGGGGGTGAGTGGCATTGGACCCTTGCCCAACTCTTCCCCTTGGAGCCTGGGTTGGTGAGTGGGCCCCAAATCTGCCTCACCCTTTCCCCTTTGGGTGGGCCCGGGGTTTCCCTTTTCTTGAACGGGTTCTCTCGGCCCTTTGGGGGGGAGCCAGGTATGTGTGCTGGCCACTGGACTCAGCCAGCAGTCTTTTCCCTTAGTTCCTCCCCCGGGTGCCTGTGAATCTCTGCCATCTCTTGCCCCCGGACCCAGAGATCCTCCGCCTCAGGTTTCCCCATTGGGAAGAACCCTCTTCCAGGATTCTCCTGATCACCAGGGGATCCTCCGAAGAGGACTTGTAAGAGGAAGCACATAGACTTGAGTCTATCACTTCAGATACTGACTTAGATGAGTCGGGGGACCCCCGACCCCTCTGGGGAAAGTCTCCTTTCAGACATCCTAGAACTCCTTAAACAGGGGGAAACTGGCCCCAATAATCCCTCTGAGGATGAGTCTGTATACCTAGAGGCTTTTGGATCTCGGCCCTCCACCTCCTGGGTGTCTCCCCCTTTTGACCCCCTTATGCATTATTGCTAAGGCGGGCTGCTTTTGACTCAGAGCCATTTCCCTGGAGGCCTTCTAAATTTATTATTTCCCCCGGATAAGAAATTTTCCCAAGGTGTCCCTGCTGATCCCATGGGGGGGCCCTGCCACTAAGAAGGAATTTAGATCCTTCCTGTTCCATCCTCCTAATAAGGACTCTAGGACCATGGATAGGTATGGTAAGGGATGTTTTTCAGCCCCTTTTGGCCCCTGAATTATTTATGTCACTTCACCAGACCCCAAAGGGAATCCTTAAGGAGCTAGGTGAAGTAGTACAGGACCCCACAGCTGCAGGGGCTCAAGAAAAATTGCTTAAAAGCTAGGAACCCTTAATTTTTTCTAACCCTCCAGGGGCCTGATATCATATGCAGCAGATGGAGCGTAGGGCTGCGGGCAGGTGTGGCTCTTGGGCTTAAGCCTGGATGGGGCCTGTAATTTTGCAGACCCCTTTTAAAAAGCCCTTCACAAACCCCCTTTGATGGGTCAGCTTTGTTTGGCCCTCAAGTGAAGGATACATTGACCAGGTGTGAGCAGGGGCAAGACTCTTTCTGTTTGGGGGTCCTTTTTCCACCCCTTCTAGACCCCCCCCAAAGGACAGAAGGGTGGAAAATGTGGTTCCAAAAATCCCAAGGGGGACCCCCGGAAAAGTGGTCAGTTTACCCCTAGAGGCAGGGGGGTAAAAATCCCTCTAGAGGCAGAGGGGTCCAAAAAACCAGGGAAGCAGGGGCCTCTCTCTGACAAGCCCTTTCAGCATCCCTAAATGTTCCCCACTGTCCATCCTTGGAGGGGGAAGATATCACTGTACCCAGAAGCCTCTTCCCTCACTCAAGACAGATGGGTACAGTCGATCATATCAGAGGGTTAAAAAATTCCTTCGAGGAAAGCCCTTTTCCCTTTTAAATTTCCCCTTCCAGATGTACCCCCCGGGTCAAAGGGGAAATTGCAGAGTTAGAAGTATCAAAACTTCTAAAAAAAGAGCCATTCAGCCAGTTACAACAGACCATTCAGACCCGGAATCTACTCAGGTTTTTTTTGGCCCCCCAAAAAGCCGGGAGACTGGAGCCAATTTTGGGATCTCAGCAGACTCAACAAGTCTGTGAGAGACAAGTTTCCCAATGGTCACCTTCAGTCAATTCTCCCCTTCCAGAAAGGACAACTGGATGTGCTCAATAGATCTTCAGGATGCACTATCACAAAAAAATTCACGGGCGCTCCAGAAGGTTTCTCCCTGGCTGGGGTCCAGTCTTTTCCCAATTCAGAGCCCTGCCCTTTGGTCTCACTACAGCCCCAGAGTTTTCACCAAATGATGGCAGTGGTCACGGCTCACCTGAGACGCCAAGGATTCCAGGTGTTTCCAATCTCGGACTGGCCCTTTCAGCCACCACCAGGCATAAATTTCCCAAGCCAGGGATTACACAATAAATCTTTGCACTAAATTTGGGAATTTGATCAATTTAAAAATTCTCCTTACCCCCCCTGCCAGTCTATTACTTTCATGGGCCCAAACTTAAACATTGTTAGGATGTCAGCTACCCTCACAGATCAAAGAATCTCAGAATTCAAAGTCACCCGGATCATTCCCGGGCCCGCAAGAAAGTGCCAGAATGGTTCTAAAGGTGTTGGGCCTCATGGCTGGGGCCCTTCCCTTCTTCCACTGGCCCCTTTTGCCCCTTTTTAGTGGATGTTGTTCACCAGTGGTCTTACCAACAACTTAAAGGCCCCCAAATTCTGGTGACACAGATTTGCAAAACATCTTTCATGGTGGCCCTTTTCCCCCGATTCACCAAGGCAGAAAGCCCGGTAGCCACTGTCATAGGACCCCCTGATCGGGTGGGGGTCATTATCAGGGCAGGATGGTTCATGGGGGGGGGCAACCGTTAATACCACCTGCACAAAATGTCCTGGGGATGAGAGCAGTGCTTTTAACGTTTCAAGCCCTCAACGACTTTCTTCCCTTTGGGGGCAATTGAGTCCACACAGACAACATGTCTGTAGTATGGTATATCAACAAACAGGGGGAACCAAGTCCTACCCCTTGTGTCAAACTCTCAGACTTTGGCAATGGGGTCTCCTCTCATCGGTTTCTGGTAGCCCCATATCCCTGGGAAAACCAACATTTTAGGGGCAGATTGAGCAGAGCTATTCTCATGCCTCACGAGTGGTCTCTCAAACAATCTATAGTGGAGGGGATTTTTTTGGGAAACCCCTGTTGGATCTTTTGCTACTCCCCAAAACAGCAAATGCCCAGACTTCTTCTCTCTCTTCCCCCCCTGCCAGGCCATCCCCAGAGACGCTAGGGGTTGGCCCCAGGGACTTCTTTATGCCTTTCCTCCTTTCCTCTGATTCCACAATTACCCCGAAAGCCACCGTTTTTAGAGCCAAAAAGATTCTCATTGCTCCCTTTTTGGCCTCGACAAATTTGGTTTCCGCCTCCCATCGCCCCCTTTTGGTGCAGCCCATCTGGACCCAGTGCCAGACCCTTTTGATTCAAATCGGGTCAGCTGCAGGGCTATCCCTTCTCTCAACCTCCCCATGGTTGCTCCACTTCCTTCCTTAGCCAGGCTTCCTATGATCTCTAATACTGTTAGAGACATCATAGTAATTTCCCTTTAAAAAACCTCTACCAGGAGGATTTATACTAGCAAATGGAAAGTTTTTCTTATTGGGGAAAAGCCAAGAATATTGATCCCCTTTTCTGCTCCGTTAAGGGAGTTTTGGATTTCTTAGAAATTTTTCACGGCCCCCTTCCTTTCCCCGGGCAAAGTTCAGTTGGCTGCTATCTCAACTTTCATGTCGGGTTCGGGTCACAACATTATGTCCCACAGGCTTTTTAGAGCCTTCTTGGGGAAATTTTTCCTGAAACCTCCAAAACAGGATCCTCCTCCTCAATGGGACCCAAATTTAGTGCTGACATCCTTGATTCTTCCTCCCTTGAGCCAGCTGTTTTTTTTGTTTCTTTCATGGAAAACTTTTTTCCTGGTTGGGTATTAATTTGCCAGGAGGGTTCTGAACTTCATGCTCTCTCTGTTCCCCCCATTTGGGTTTTTTCAAAGACAGAGTATCATTGAGAACTAATCCACCTTTTTTTCCTAAGGGCTTTAAAAAAATTTGAATCAACCATTGATCTTTCCCGTATTTTTCCCCCAAAATACCCAAAAAGTGAACAAAAGTTACATTATCTTGATGTTCACCGCCAACTCAGATATTATTTGGAAAAAAAAACAATTGAAAAACCATCAACTCTTTTTTTTCTTATGCTGATAACAAAAGGGCCCTTTCCCGTCTAAAATGACCTTATCTAGATGGCTTTCTTTGTCATTTTGAAATTTATCAGCTCAGGGGAAAAAAGCTGTGCTCAAAAACCCAAAGCCCTTCAACCAGAAGCTTAGCCACTTCCACAGCTTTTCAAGCTAGACCCTTGACACTATTTGTGCAGCAGCCACTTGGGCCACTCCTCATACCTTTGTTTCTCATTACAAATTGGGTTTTGGGCCCCCAGGGACAGAGCCAGTTTTGGCTCTACAGTTCTCAAGAGTCTGTTCCATTGAGCCACCCAGGATAGAGGTGCTAGGACGCGGGCCCATCAAGCAAAAGAAGGCAGATTGACAACCATTAGAAGTTATGTACCTACCATAACGTTTCCCTGTTAGGGGTTCTTTTTTGGCCCCCCTTTCCCTTTGGCCTGGACAGACCTTTTTTTCTCTACATGGGAAATATGCTTCAAGACCATACAGTACTGGTCGCCCCCTAACCATCCATGTGAGAGTGTTCAATCTCGCCTTTGTTCTTAAAATGGGTTCGGGGGATCCTCGGCTCCGGCCGGGCCCACAGCAAGCTCTGCACGGAGAAGAAGCTCGAGGACATCTAATACCCACAATCCCCCCCTGCCTTTACCCCAGATCTAGTTTGCCCCTGCCTTTCGTCGCTGGAGGCTAGCTCGAGGCTTTTTCAGATAAGATTTTATCTATTCTGGTTAAATTTTCAAAAACTTCTTTTAAAATCTAGTCATTGAAAGTTTTGTAGGTGTGTGAGTGTAGAGAATTCTCGGGACCATTAGATTAGTTTAACTTAGTTTATCTAACTGGTATAGAGTTTTTCGGGGCCTACCACCCCTACTTGGATAACTTTTTGACAAAAAATTTTGTAGTCTTGCCCTTTAAACAAGTGACAAACGGACTTACAAAATACCCGGGTTTGACATTTGTTACTGGATTTACTATTACTGGACTGGACTGTTCTTTTCTTTTCATTATGTCTGAGAAAATAAAATCTTTCAAACGCTTTTCAGTGTGGCCAAAAGATTGGGCACAGACAACCACAGTTCCTGTGTCTATTTTCTTGGCCCCTCCACTTACAAGAGGACTGTACATTTTTTTACTCTTTTTGTGGGAGGGTCATGACAGATAGGGCCAGGAAACTGATGGATAGAGGATTGTTGAAACCCTCTTTCCAGGAGGCTCTGGATGCTTCAGACCAGGCATCCAAGTCTTGGGGTTGAAGCGGGGCCTAAGTCATCGGCCCCGAGCTCTTGGGTATAGTTAGATCCCCTTCCACAGACTTCGGGGCCGAGTGCCCAACTGGGGGCAGTTCCCGAGCCGCGAGTCTTGGAACCGGTGACGGAGCCCCCCCCACCGACTCTGCAGGTCGGCCCCCTTTTCGATCCCCACTTTTTTCCCGGGCCCCCTTTCCCGCCCCTGGACCGTGGTGCAGAAACTGATGGAGCATACGGCCCTTCCAGCTTATCTCGGTCCCCTCCTCTCCCCCTGGGGGGTGTTGTCTCCCCGACAACCACATCAGCAAAAGCTTCTCCCAAAGGACCCCTTATCCTCCCTGCACCCCGCCCCAAGCGCGGGCACCAGTGTCTCAGCCACCCCCGGAGGGCCCCCCTTCCTCGGAGGCTTCTTGGATGCTCCCCCCGGGAAATCCCTAGGAAAAGAGTGTAAGAGGAGACACTTGGATTCTCCACAAGAATCCTTGACATCTGATACTGACTTAGATGAGTCAGAAGGGTCCCAAGTCACCTTCAAAGGGTGTCTTTCTCTGACATCTTGGAGATCCTAAAAAAGGTGACTGGCAAGCCCTCCCCCCTTTTGAGGATGAGTCTTTTTGAAGGCATTTGGTGCCCCCCTTTTCCCCCTGGGTCACTCCGCCTTTGAGAAAATTTTTCTCCGTGGGAGACCCTGACACGGTGGAACCAGTCCCTAGGGAAACCAAATAAGTACATTACGGCAACAGGACAAGGCTTACCTCACCAAAGGAGTTCCAGTGACGCTGGGGTGGCAGCCCGAAAAGGGAGTCTTCCTCATCTGTCCATCCACCTAACAAAGATTCTAGGACCATGGACAGGAAGGGATTTTCAGTTCAGCGGCTTTCTTTCGTTCCCTGAAATTTGACTCATTTTACACGGGGGTTTTCAGAGGGGGGTCCCCCCAGGGTTCAGAGGGGTTGGGAAGGATTTAAACCCCCCTCCAAAGGGTACCCCCCCAAAAGATGCCCCGGCCCTTTTTTTTTCAAAAAAGAAAATTTTAAAAGGGCCCAAAAAAACCCTTCAAAAAACCCTTACC
>NW_025057985.1:0-6805 GCF_019279795.1 Protopterus annectens | reverse complement strand
GCCCTGAGTGTGTGTCTTGGCTATTGTTGAGAGTGTCTTTTTAACCTGTGCAGCTGTGATTACAGGAACTTTGCATTCTTCAAGTATAGAGATGCGCCCTTTAGGAGGTGTGGGGGGGGGGGTAATGTTAGCACTGAACCTATCTTCCAGGATGTTGGCAATATCAGTTGGGCCTGTATATTTAGTGTCATTGTGCTGTAACTCAGAGCAGATCTGAGAGTTGCCATTGAGATTCTTGACATAGCTATAGAATGCTTTGTGGTTGTCTTTAGAATCAGTGGTGATTTTGTTTTCATAACTAGCTTTGGAGGATTTTATCAGGCATCACAGCTTCTTACTGAGGCTGACCAGGGAGCTCCTCCACTCATGGGATTTTACTCTCTTTTGCAAAAGTTTCTTCCTTCTGTTGTACAGTTTGTTTATGGCAGTGGACCACCAGATTGGCTTCCTTTTTTTGGAGAATAGCATCTTGGTTCTGTTTGGGATAGCATGATCCATGCACTTGTATAAGTGCTTATAAAGTGCAGTTGTGTAGGATTCTGTAGTTGTAACTGTATTGTCCATCTGCATGGGTGTCATGAAGTTCACCACTTTTGTCTTAAGAAGCATGAAGTTGGCTTTGGAGAAATTTTTTACCATGGTTTCCTTAATGGGGGGTGGGGGAAAGATGTGGATATCTAGGGTGATTAGCTTATGGTCGGATTGGACCAATGAGGTGTTGACTTCAGGTGTGGAACACCGGTCACTCATGTTGGTAATGACTAGATCTAGGATATTGTTGCCCCTGGTGGGGGTGTGGATAAGTTGATCCAGGGCATTGGAGTTTATGAATTCCAGAAAGCGCTGAGCGAAGGAATTGGTACATGAGTAGTTTTCCCAGTTAATGGTGGGGTAGTTGAAATCGCCCATTATTAGTTGCACTTGGATAACCTCAGATGCAATATGCTGAGCAACTAGCCTGGAGGTGTGGATATCCTTAATGAATATGGACAAACCTATGCCTTTGGTGTTCCTGTCCAGGTTACATGGCCGAAAAGTGTGGTATGAGTTATAGCCTGGTAGTGCAGGGGTGCTCTCTGGAGCCTTGAACCAGATCTCAGTCACTGCACAGATATTGATGTTCTCCATTTTAAGGAGTGCCTCGAGTGAGTGCATTTTGAGATTTAGACTTCTAGCATTGAGTAGCATCACCCTCAGTTTTTGCTTGGTAACTTACAGACTCTTCACCCAAGCCAGTCCAGCTCCATTAAGCACACAGCCTGCCTACTTAACCTGGTTGACTTCTTCAAGAAGGTTGCTGAAGCAATAGATGAAGGCAAACCAGTACACATCATGTATCCTGATGTTGCAAAGGCATTCAACACCATTTCACACTTAGATATTGTAAATAAACTCTCCCAGCTAAATATAAATCCATATGTTACTCACGGAATGGCTAATTAGCTCACAAACAGAACCCTGAAAATGAAGGTGGATTGTCCCTAGCAGTGTATCCGAAGGTCCAGTCCTTGGGCCACTCATCTTTGGTATTTACTTCTCAGAAGTCAAAGCAAATGCTAAAACTTTATGGCTGACAGGTTTACAGATGATTATAAACTGTATGTCATCATTAGCTCTCCAGGGGATGCCAAGATTTCCCAAGAAGGGCTTTCCCAAATAAATAGCTGGTGTTAAAACCATGGTCTAAAGTTAAATGCAAAAACAATGTATAGAATAGTCGGGGAACTTATGTAGACAAAAAACTGTCCTTTGATCACCATTTGTCCACTACTATAATGAATTATTTTTCATTGCATGGCATCCAGTTCTTCTACTCTCAGTAGGTTGATCATTGAGTATAATACCCTTGTCCAAACACTTGTCAGAAGTATAAAAACTGCAACACTTTTTCACTAAATCAATCAAGGGTCTAAATTATAAAAAACTATTAAGACCATCTCAAGTCTTGTCTCCCTTCTTGGAATAATACAGGCTGCTAAGATGTGACCTCTGCCTTGCATATAGATCCTCAACACACCCCATCCTTTCTGACCACATATGCAAGTTGACTGACATTGTAACACCCACTCAAGGGATCTCATTCTCTTTTGCAGCATTAATAAGACATGTTGGAGGGATAGGTATGCATCACAGTTAATAACACTTCTATGGAACTATCCTCCACTTCACATAACGCAGCATACTTCTCAACTTCTCATAGTCTATTCAGGCGTAAATTAGATGAATGGATGGCAAACTGCAAATTCACCCCTGGTGTAGAACCCATGTTCCTCAAGAATAATGACGAGAAGTGAATGCCCCAGCATATCCTTGGTCTGCCCACTTCTGAGTTATTCATAAACTAAACATAAGGGCAAAAAAATCTACCATATGAATGTACAGATACGTTTCTTAAGACCGTCACAGATCAACAGCCCAGTAAGTACTTAAGGACCTATGAACCTATGAAACGTGCAACATATATAAAAGCAGTCACACATTCATACAGGACATGATCTGTACATTCATGAAGACAAATATTTACACACCCATGTAGGGCAAAATTCACACATTCACATATTCACATAGCTGATAATTCTCTTATTCATAAAAGAAGGAAGCAGACCACAGTCAAGCAGAACAGTTACAAAGTAATCCAGGGAGAAAAAACAACAGTTTGATGTGATATACAATACACAGAGCCAGATGAAAGACTGATGCAAACAAACAGCTTCTCAGAAGATGAAAATGATATGACTGAAAGTTATACTAATGAGTCTACGGAGCACAGCTGTATTCTGAGTCAAGTAGCATTAGATAAATGCAGAGATTTAATTTGTGGCGCACTGAAGAGATTTCGAAGCCAGTATTACAAACAGAACTGAAAGGGAATTGAAATGTATGAATGAAAACTTACTAAGTACAATTTACATCTGCAGGAATGTAAGTGGATTGCGTTATCCTAAGTAAAAACTCAAGACTACTCCTTCAAGAAAAAGGAAACCAGTCTGGTGGACCCCTGCCATAAATGTTTAAGGGCAACAGAAGGAGGAAACTAGTAGAAAACAGTAAAACTTCAAGAAGGTTATTATCCCGGATCAGTATCAGCAAGAGCTACAATCCTCATTAAATCATCCAAGGCTAGTTTCAAAGAAAAATTGCCAGTGACTCCAAAGATAACCACACAAAGCTCGGCCATGTCAAGAACCCATGGAAACTCTCAAATCTACTCTGAGTTAGTGCAGAATGGCACAAAATACACTGAACCGACTGATATTGCCAATATTCTTACAGACAGGTTTAATGCAAACTTCACCCCTCTCTCACTCGCTAAAGGGCCCATAACCATACCAGAAGAATGCAGGGCCCCATCAATCACTGACACACAGGTTAAAACAGCCCTATCCAGCTTCGCCAAAACACAGCTTTAATGGGACTCGGACGGTGTCCCAGGCTGTGTCTTACAAGAGCTCCAAATGAACTAACCCCCACCTAAACACACTGTTCAACCCAGCCTCACAGGCGTTGGTGTACTCCACAGAGTGGCGCGACAGCAATAGTTATCCCCGCTTCCTGTCAAAGGTGGCCTTGATAACAGACCCTGGGAACTATTGCCCTATAAGCCTGACTAGCCTGGTCTGCAGGGCTATGGAGTGCATCAACATGGAACTCATTAACAGAGACATTGGGAACCTCAAAACCTTGGACTCTACCCAGTTTGGCTTTGTTAAGGGCAGATCATGCCTCCTAAACCTGGTGGGCTTCTTTGAGACAGTTACTAACGCATTAGATGAGGGAAAGGAGGTACACACAGTCTACCTAGACCTCACAAAGGCTTTTGACACCATTCCCCATTTTAGTATTATAGACAAGCTCACCAGCTTGAACATAAACCCCTACATCATGAGATGGGTTGCCAGCTGGCACATGGATAGAACCCACAAGGTGAGAGTTGCAGGCTCTATGTCTGACTCTAAACCAGTTACAAGTGGCATCCCCCAGCGCTCAGTCCTAGGACCCCTCCTGTTCGGTATATACTTCTCAAGCATAGGAGGACTATGGCTGACCAAGTTTGCAGACTTATCGCAAAACTTAGGGAGCCATAACTGATTCTCCTCGGCTGGATAAGCAGACACCTCCAGAAGGGTCTCACTGAGACGATACCTGGTGTCAAATCAGTGCCCTTGCTAAATGCCAAAAGTGCATAGTCATCCCTTTGGAAAAATAAAGTACCTGCAAATTACCACATAGGTGGTAGTCCCTAAACAGAAAATGTAATAAGGGATCTGGGGACCTGGGCACAGAGTAATCTCTCCTTTGATAATCATAATACAAGGTGGTTAGAAAATCCTCTATATTGCCCACCTAATCACAAAAGGGTTCGTATCTAGAACAAAAGAGGTTATTGTGCCTCTCTACTCATCACCATTAGACCCATCATAGAATACAATTCCCCATTTGGGATGTAATACCTACAAGACACCTGAAACAGCTGAGTTGACCACAAAAAGCAATACCTCACCGAGAGGATTGTCAGCCTCAAACAGATACCCTATGCAGCCTGACTCAAGAAACCCAGCTGTACTCGGGTTGCATACTGCTTACTCAGAGGTGATCTCTGCTCAGCATACAAGGCCATGTCCAAACCCAGAATTGATGCACATGCTCCAATCTAAAAAAAAAAAAAAAAAAACAACCTGAGAGCCCCACATGCTCTAGAGATATAAAACCTACCACAGTGATAAATAGGACATGCTGAGGGAAAGATTCCTGTCCCAGAGACTCCCATGCTTTGGAACAGGATTCCACATACACTGTAAGTAGAGCCCCTCACTAACACTTTTCAAGAGAAACCTTGACGGGTGATTGGGAAACAGAAAACCTACCCTGAGGATCACTGCAGTGGCTCTGCTGGACAGTGGCGCAGGGAACTAATGGCTCTGCTGGACAGAGGCACAGGGGAACTAATCTAAGGGGGTGGCGAAAGCCAACACATTCTGGCTAGGCTTATAAATGCCCTTGGGCAGATAGGCTAGTACTTACCTATGAACCTAAATAAGAGTAACAGTGAAACAAACAGAGCTTATGCAATGGGTCAACAGCTCTCTCAAGGTTTCTAAGGCTTCAGGTAAAATTAGAATTTATACAAATCTACAAGTCTTGATCAAAGCAATTTTAAAGGAGCACTTTCCACTCAGAAACTTGAGACTGTTAAGGAATTGTGTCCTTGTTGACAAGAGCTAATATTTCTCAGTGTTTCATAGTAGCTATTGTTCCTTATGAAGCAGATGGAATCCAGACAGTATGCACATTAAGTATGCCAAAATAAAGGCATATATGTTTTGAGAATACCATTTAGTGTTTTTAAACACCTGCAAATTTCCTGCAAGTAGCTTCACAGACTGCAGTGACTATAGAATGTGTTATAACTATTATTTGTGGTAACTTATATTGAGCCAAGAAAGATTAGAAAAGCTACTTGGAAGCCTGACACAAAATAATAAGTAAATGAACAAGAGAAATGGCAGAATTAGATATTTGGATATGTTTTGACAAAGGTAATTATGCAATTGGATAAAGAGAAAAAAAACAGTAGGCCAGATGGAAGGGCCAACAGATAAAGCAGCACTGTTAACAATTTTGGCATGGTTCATTACTTGCCCAAGTTTATCAGAAGTGTCTATGCCTTCAAGAAAATTATATGACAAAGATGTAAAATGGCACTGGGAGCAGGAACAAGAACAACAAAGAAGATTCACAATGATGAAAACATTGGTTACAGAATGACTAAGTCTTACATGTAATAATTTTATATAAAACTTTATGTTGTAAGTGGATGCCAGTCCATTGGGTATATCAGCAGTATTGTTACTAGAAGGAATTATCTGTGGTTCCAGAATAGTAACAGAGAAATAAATAAGACATGCCCATACTTTTATCCATAACAGATGTCTATGAAAAGTTCTGTGAACATGTATATGGGAGTGAGTCTTTGTAGAACCAGATTATAAGCCACTGTAGAGAATTTTCATAAAGCCATTACACAACGTACATTACATATTCAAAGGATACTGTTAACACTACCAAAATATAATCTAAGACTTTCTTACAAACCAGAAGAAAAAAGCATTTAGTAAATGCATAGAGCAGCATTTATTGAAAAAAGTGTGAAGAATTGCTGAATCAAGATTTGAAAGTTATTTCTATAAATTTCTACCTACCAGTTTCAGAAAAAAAGCTTGCAAGAGTTCATAAAATACACAGAAACTGATAAAAAAGTGTAGATACTATAGACAGTAAGGATGGCCGTATTTTAAATACTGGGGATAGATTAACTGTTTGCAAGGCCTGTTGCTCAAATCACACAAAATAATTATTCCATATCAATTCCTGGATAAAAAGCTGATAGGATTCGAGCAGGATCATGGAACAGTAAAGGATATAGAAGAAGCAGAGGCTATCTTGTTTGTCCAGTAATGCCTCAACAGGAAGAGATACTAATAAGAAAGTGCCAGGTATGTAAAATTCTTCAAAGGAGCAACGTGAAACCAGAAATTATACCTCATATAATTCTAGAAAAGCCATGGAACAAACTAGCAATTTATTTCGTTCAGTTGAAAGACTCGCAGTGTCTGACGTGAAAGGAACTGTTCAAAATGCCAAGAGGTAATCAAAAGTAGAGATACGTCATACAATTCTGTCATGCTTTATCTCAAGGCAGTACTTTCCTGACAAGGAATTTCTGTGTGTTCTTATTTCTAATAATGATTCTCAGCTCATGAGCCAGCAATTAGAGGAATGCAGTCCAAGGAATTAAATTTACCTG
>NW_025057984.1:0-13469 GCF_019279795.1 Protopterus annectens | reverse complement strand
TAAACATTTTATTTTTGAAAAGTACATTTATATTTTAAAGCAATTCTTTACATCATATTTCGACAAAAGAAAATGGGTCTACTACAGGTGCTTACATGCTAGTAGCACCTTCTTACTACTACTTGCTTGAAAAAGCAAATGCTCTAACTTCTACTAGCCTGATCCTCCACTTCTACAAAGTCTTCCTAACACCCAGTCCTATAAACTGCATAGCCCTGCAAGAACCTAAACCATAAACCAAAATCTACCACATAGTTACTAATGACTTCTCAGTCCCTTACCTTAAACCTCCACTAACCCCTCAATAGCTTTAAAGACCCCAGTTACTCCATAAACCAAAAACTCCACATCCACCTTCCCTAAACCTAAATTCACCATTTACACCCTGACCCAAAAACTCCCCACTCCCTAAACCTAAAACTTCCTTTCCACTTCCCAGTCCTAAACTCCTGCACCTGATCCATATTTCTAACCCCACCACCACCTCCAGAGCCGCTTGCCCAAATGAGAGATTGGGGAGGTCAGAAAGGTTAGGTACATTATGCAGGAACTGAAATGTCAGATGGGGAAACACTAACAGTGTGCTTACTAAGAGGTTTTAGTGGGATCAGTACATGCAACAGGAAGGCAGAAGGTTTGGAGAGCAACTGACTGCCAACAGAGTGTTCTTTAATTAAAAGTGTGGGTTTTTAGTTTAATTGGTGTATTAAGTATCTGAAAAATGTGTTACAAAATGCTAGTTTTGGCAGACAAATAATTGCAGTTTTTTGTTATGTTTCCTATTCCTTTCACATGATGTAAACAAAGGCTCTAGGCTGGACCCTATTATGTTAATATGAATTTTGAGAAACTTAAGTTTTATGAAAATGGTCCTAGATACTTGAGTTGCTGATGAGTGCACAATGCATGAGGATTGCATAGTATGTAAGTGGACTTATTATCAGCAGTAATAAAAGCATGTGTGACGGTCCTGCACTGGCCCAGTAATCAAGGAGCCTCAGTCCTCACCACTAGCACCAGTGAGGGATGTACACATTGGGAGGATGACAAGTGCACACATACTAAAGTACAATTTCACTTAAGAGCACACAGAGGTCACAGTCAGTCTGGAACTGGTTTCTCCCTCTTTCTCCAGATCTCGAATAAGACTCCGCATTGGCACAGCTACAGAGTTAAGATCTCAGCCGAGTGGCCAAGCTAAGACCTCTGCACCATCTCTGTCCGACCAGTGCTCCGTGTCCCTGCCCAAGTAGCTGACACACACACACTTTGAGATTTGATTGATATACAAACACACACACACACACACACACACACACACACACACCTGGGAAAGGCTGGCACAGGTTTACTAGCTATGCCCCCGTCTGCCCATGATATAAGGTAGTACCAGCTGCCACTAGCTACCCTTACTTATCAGCTACTATAAGGCCCTTACCAAAGGGAGTCCAGTCCTACTGTGTAATGTTACTATTATCCAAATGGTAAGTGTGACCAAGACTAAGGCTATTGGAGTGGCCCATACAGTGTCACCAAGTACATATGCACGTACTTTGAGAGCTTTAATATCTCTAAACAAACCAGCTACCATTAAGAGGTTTAAATATATTTAATAATAAATAATAAAAGAACAAAACAATACTCAAACACAGTGACTATAGGCATATAGTTTATATACATTTCTGTTCTTTTTCAGTAGGGTACAATGTGGTTACATTCTTGAAGCTCAGTACATAACATACACACACTTCTGCACCAGTAGTTTAATATACACATAACATATAGTTATTTTACATTTGTAAGACAAGCATATAAATCTTATTAATATTCACAAATGGCATATGATTATTTACAAAAGTCCAGATGGCTGGGCTGGCAGTATCACATTTCTATATAAATCATATTAATATTTTCAAGTAACATATAATTATTTACAAAATTTTAGCTAGCTGGGCTGGCAGTATTTCGGTTTGTCACCACCACCCCCACACACACACACAAGAACTCAAGCTAGTTTTTCAATTGACCCTTGAGAAATGTTGCTTGATAGGGTTGAGCCTATTTGGGAATACCTTACCCCATTCCCTGTCTTAAGATTCCAGCTGCCTTGGCATTGCTGACCCCAGTACCATGCTCCATTATCCCATCATATGTCTGCAACCCTAGGCTCCACCATAGTAATTTGGTATTTTCTTGGCTGGCTGTATGTAATCATAGATCCCTCTCAGACTCCTCCTGCCTTGTACTTCACATACTTAGTAAAAGGGCCTCCCTCTCATGGTAAGGTTTCATCATGTTAACGTGGTACAATTTGTGCCCCTGCCTCCTGCCTAGCAGTTCTACCATGTAGTTAACATCACTGACTTTCCTTACCACCTTGTAGGGTCCCTCCCAAGCTGCCTGCAGCTTGTTGTGTCTAAACGGAATGAGAACCATTACCTGCTGCCCTATGACATACTCTCTAGCTCGAGCATTCCTGTCATACCAGACATTTTTCTGCTGTTGGGCTTCTGCCAGGTTTTCCTGGGCCAAGCCCCTGAGTTCTCTGAACCTTGTCCTGAGGTTCAGGACATATGCCACAACAGACACCTTGTGGAATTTAAACTCACCCTCCTACCCATCTTGAATCATATCTAGAGGTACTCTCAACCTATGCCCATACAACAACTCAAAGGGTGAAACTCCTGTGGATTCCTAGGGCACCTCTCTGTAAGCTAACAACAGATGGGGCAAATACGTGTCCCACTCCCTCTTAAACTGGTCTGCAAATGTCCATAGCATGGACTTGAGGGTAGAGTTTAACCTCTCAACAAGACCATTAGTCTGGGAATGGTAAAGGGTAGTCTTAAGGTGCTTCACCCCACAATACTTTCACAGACAAGCCAGCAGGTCTGACATGAAAATAGCAACTCTGTCAGTCAGCACTTCTTATGAGAAACCTACCCTGCTGAAAGTCTCTAACAAACCATCTTCTGCCTCAATGGAGGATAGAGCCACTGCCTCAGGGTATCTGGTTGCATAATCTACAACCACTAGGATATACTTTTTCCCTGTGGAACTTGGGGTATTCAGAAGCCCTACAATATCCATAGCTACCCTCTGAAATGGCTCCTCAATCACAGGCAAAGGCATCAAAGGAGCTTTCACCTTGTGTCCTGCTTTGCCTACCTTTTGGTACTGCTCACAGGTCCTGCAGTACCCTGTTACATCTCTGGAAAGCACAGGCCAATAGAAGTTCTGCATAATATGTCTCTTGGTACGTTTTACGGCCATATGACCTGCAAAGGGAATATCATGGGCTATGGCTAGAAGCACCAGACGGTAGGGTCTAGGCACTACCAACTGCTGTATTCTCTCACCTTCTAGCCTTCTTTCAGGGGTCCACTCTCTATACAGTAACCCTTAGTCCCGGTATACAGATTCTCCCTTCCCTTGAGAATCAGGTGCTTCACTACCTACCTCCCTCAGGCCTTGTAATGTAGGGTCTGAGAGCTAAGGCTGTCTCAACTCTCTCTTTGTAACCCTTCTCAGCTCCCCTTCCACAGGATGTCTGGTATCCTCTGACAGCTGTGCCTCACTGTCAGGCTGGGTACTACTACTCACCTCTGTCCTTGCAGTCACTCTGTCCAAAGGAACATCAGTACCCACAAGCAGCTGTGGCTCACCTTCAGTCTCACTGTTACAGGGTAGCTCCCTCCCTGAAGTAACCACCTCACCAGTCCTGGCTGCAAGTGTGGAGTCTGTCTGGATCTCCCCCAGGCTACCAGACCCACATACTTGTCTCCAAGCCTGACTGTATGTAACTGCATGAAAATCCTTCCCTATCAGGACATCTGCAGGGATATCCTCAAACACACCTACTTGCTTGCTTCCTTTTCCACCCTCCCAGTCAAGGTGAATCCTAGTAAGGTATTTGGAATGGGGTCCTTCCTAAAGCTCTGACTGGAGTAGACTGCCCAAGCAAGTAATGCTCCTCTGTAACCATTGCAGGCTTCACAGTGGTTAGTTCAGAGGCTGTCTCTCTCTCAGCCATGGCCTCTTTCTCCTTCACTAAGATAGGTTATAACCTCTTGTGGTAGTTTGGTACCCTTGTCTCAAAGACAACCTACTATTGGCATTTTGTAATTCCCACTTACTGGCTTTCCCACCTTTTGTTCCCCACCTTGCCTCTATGGACATCTATATGCTACTTGGCTCCACTGGTTGCATTTAAAACATTTAACCCTAGGTCCTGGATGTGCACTTGGAGTAGTAGCTTCCCCTGCTACTGACAAACTCTGTTAGGGCAGTCTGGGTTGCCCACCATGGGTTCCCTTAGACCCATGAGCAGCACTGGGTGTCCCTTTCCTGTTCAGTGATGCCCTACTTGCTAGGTATAGGTCTCCCTTCTTCCCCGACTCATCTACAGTATTGCACTGTCTATTAGCTAACCAGATTCTCATGTCCTCAGGCAAAGTGCTAAGGGCTTGTTCCCTCACTAAAAGGTCTGCCAGCCCTTCAGAAGTGATGACCTGACATCCACTCACCCACTTATGAAAATAAGTGCTTATTTCAGCAACATATTCACACACACTTTCATCTGCCTTGCGTCTATGCTCACGAAACTTTTTCCTATAAGCTTCAGGGGTTAACTTAAAATTCTAGCAAGCAGTTCTTTACAACATTATAATTTAAACAGTCAGTATCAGTTTGGAAAGAAAAGTTACAGCTTTACCATGGAGTAAGGGGGTCAGGAACCGTACCTAGAGACCTTGGTCAATATTATACTGTTTACATACCCTATCAAACATATGAATGAAACTATCAAAATTATCTCCCTCTGTAAATTGTGGAAGAAATTTACTGACTTTTGTTGCTTCTGGGATTCGGTTACTCCCTTCCCCATTACCTCCATGACCCTGGTGACGAGTCAGCATCTCCTTTTCATGTTGTTTCCGCCTCTCATTCTCCTCAGCCTGCAGACATTGCAGTTTCTTATTTTCCTCAGTCTCCAGATGTCTCAGTCTCTCTGCTGCTTCTATTTCCAAATGCTTGGCCTCCAAGTCAAGTCTCTAACTCCAGATGGACTTTTAAGTCATCTGTGGAAAGGTTGAGCTGTCCATTTTCTGAGTTGTACATCTCCATGGCCAGTCTGATTGTCCTGCTGGCTGCTATTCTGTGATGCAGCTGTAACTAAAGCTGCAATCATGTTTGCCTTAGTCAGGTTGGCATGCACCAGTTCTTTAGCCTGGCGCATCTCAGCCAAATGGCTCCTTGTCAGCTTGCCATACTCCTCTGCTCTCACTGACTAACCAAGCTAACAAAAAAAAAAACAATTGTGATATGAACTCTGAATGTTCACTGCATGGCTGATTTTAGAGTACAGTGATCACTATCCACAAGCTACAGGAATTCAATATCCACACCACTACAAGCCAACTAATATTTGATGTGGCAATCTCACTAAAGTGAACCAATTCATATGTGACGTGGCTATCCCACCACTGTCAAAAAATTGGCCCAGTAATCAAGGAGCCTCAATCATCACCACTAGCACCAGTGAGGGCCTTACACATTGGGAAGATGACAAGTGCACACACAGTAAAGTACAATTTCCCTTAAGAGCACACAAAGATCACAGTCAGTCTGGGGCTGGTTTCTTCCTCTTTCTCCAGATCCCCAATAAGACTCCCCACTGGCACAGCTACAGGGTTAAGATCTCAACCGAGTGGCCAAGCTAAGACCTTTAGCATCCTCTCTGTCCAAACACTGCTTTGTGTCCCTGCCCAAGTAGCTGACACACACACACACACTTTGAGATTTGATTGATATACAAACACACACACACACACACACACACACACACACACACACACACACACACACACCTGGCAAAGGCTGTCACAGGTTTACTAGCTATGCTCCCTTCTGCCCAGGCTATAAGGTAGTACCAGCTGCCACCAGCCACCCTTACTTATCAGCTACTATAAAGCCCTTACCAAAGGGTGTCCATTTCTACTGTGTAATGTTACTATTGTCCAAATGGTAAGTGTGACCAAGACTAAGGCTATTGGAGTGGCCCATACAGTGTCACCAAATACATATGCAAGTATTTTAAGAGCTTAAATATCTCTAAACAAGCCAGCCACCATTAAAAGGTTTAAATATATTTAGTAATAAATAATAAAAGAACAAAACAATACTCAAACAACACAGTGACTATAGAGCTCAGAATCACAGGAAATATATTTAAACAACATTGCAGGACAGTGTCAAATAAAAACAGAAAACATCTAAACTAATCTTCACTATATTCCTATCTATATCTAAAATAAATCACTTTTCCCTAGTTACTTACTATTAGCAAGACGCAGGCAGAAGTGCTAATGAGTGGGATGATTCAAGGTCCAAAGACAAATACAAAATGTGCAGTTTCTGGGAGAGTTCCGAAGTTAATATCAAAACTTTACTGCTGGGTCAAGTGGATGACATCACTATCTGTCACCTGCACTTAGTTTTCAGGCTTACAGAAACTTAGAATTTAGCACCTCTGTGTCAAAATACATATCTCTCAGAAGTTTGCCTAGAACTGAAAGTCGTAAAATAGTTGAGCACTTTTACATTTTAAACCTAGTAATTATTTCTGTTTCAAGACAATAGAAAAACTTTAGCTCTAGACATCCTGTCTTCTTGTTGAGCTGAAACTGAGATAACACAATCATAAACGATTTCAACTTATTTTCTTGAGGGTTTGCAAGTTAAGTCTAGGTTCCAGCTTCTACCATCAAAACATACATTTCTGTTCTTTTCCAGCAGGGTACATTGTGGTTACATTCTTGAAGCTCATTACATAACAAGCATTTCAACACACACTTCTGCACCAGTAGTTTAATATACACATAGCATATAGATGTTCATCGTGTTTCACTGTTGCGATCATGACTGTAGGGTTCTCCCCTGCCGGCAGGCAGCCCTCGGTCGGCCAGAATCCCAAGTCTGGTCCGCGCTGGCTGTTCAACCCTGCTCCCTGACTTCAGAGCGCCAGGAGTATAAAGCTGACAGCCACGCCATCTTCTCCAGTCTTCTTGCCGGTGGGTGATAACAGTTCGCAAGTGCCTGTCGGTTGACTCCTGACGAATATTTACATACTTCGGTCCGGCGACTTTCTTCTCCACTCAAGTTAAGTAATTGCTGGGGAAACTTTTTCTTGCTCCACCCGATGTCAGAAAAAGTTAATAATTGTATTTCATGTGGGAAGCAAATACCTCATAAGGATTTTCATTCTTACTGTATTCCTTGCTTAGGCCCTGACCACGACGTAGCTAGTTGTCGGTTTTGTGCTAGATTCAATCAACGTAATTGCCGAAGGTACGATTTTGCTTTTCATTACTTCAGTAGGCACTTTAACTACAAAATGTCGTCGGACACGGTTCCATCAACCGGAGTTCACAAGCTAAGAAGGATAAAGACAGGCCTCCGAGGTTCAAATCTGATGATAGCGCACATGTGGAGCCAGCTTCAGGTTCGCTGTCGCCAGTGAGGAGCTTTTGCAGTCCCTGTCGCCGGCCATTTCAGAACCCACGGCCAAACAGACTCTCATGAGTAGCCAACCAGGCCTTTAAATATCTCTTGTTGCAGGACCTTCGACAATGCTCCTTCGGATGGGTCCGAGCTGCTGTGTAGGTACCGCTTCAAGGGTTTTCAGGCCTACTCAGTCAAGTAAAGGCAAAGCCAAAGACAAAGGCAAAGACTCCTTCTAAATCAAAGACTCAACACAGGCCTCTTCTGAACCGCTCCCAAGTCACAGAAACAGTTACTCAAGATGGCGAGAATTTACTTACATAATGATTAGGGGTTCTCATCCCCCTTCAGACAAAAGGCCAAGGCAGGATGTTTATTATGATTCCTCTGATCAGGCTTCTGCTCTCAGTTTCTTCTTCTGATCAGGAATATTCTTTCCTCCTTATGAGGATTCTGATGGAAGAATCCATTCCTTCAGCTTCTCCTCCTGAGGATTTTTCTTTTGGGGAAACTCTGCATGAAATGAGGGAACATTTCCACTGGGAGACAGGGAGTATTCAGAATCCAAGAAAAGACTGAGGGATTTTCTCTTCCCAACATAGACCCCTGGCTATTCCTCCTGTTTTGATATTGTGGATGATGCCTTTCGAGGCTAATTTACCCCCTGATTCTTTTACCTCCCCTGCTCCTGCTAAGCCTGATAGGTACTACAGGGTTCCTGATTCCCATCAGTTTTATACAAGAATCCTACTGCTGACCCCTGAAACCATTTCTCAGGGTCCTATGGTGTTAAGGCCGCATGCTAAAAATCCTATCTCACTGAAAAGGATTCTCGAGCCTTTGAAAGATGGGGAAAAGGTGTACACTTCTGCTACTTTGTCCATTAGGGCTTTAAACTGTCAGTTTCATATGCTTAAATATCAGCAATTTCTCTTTGTCTGTCTTAAAACAAAAATTTACTTCCATTTCTGCCTGTGCAGAGATAAGGAATTACAGGACTTATTGCATGCCACTGAACAAGTTGGGAAAACATGTTTTTACACTGTGGATTTGATGCCATGGAGGTTTCTTGTAGTGCTGTGGCCTCTGGCACAGTCATTAGAAGACACATGTATGGTTAAAGGAACAAAATTTACCTGAACAAGTAAAGGCTAAATTATTGGATGCTCCTGTTCAGCATAATGTTTTGTTTGATCTAAAGCCAAGAGGTGATTAAAAAGATGGGAGGATAAGATCAAATCCATGCAAACAGTTAAAGATTTCTTACAAGTACAGCCTCCTAGATTTAGCAGGAATTGGCCACTGCAAAAACTGGTCCTTTCCCTCTTCAGACAGGCCTCCTCAAGGTAGATATAGACGCCTCCAGAGGGAGGCCTCAAACACAAGCTGCTTATAGACCAAGGCAGTGGACTGCTTCTACCCTAGGGGAGGAGAGGACAGGCCACTGTCTCAAAGGAAACAAACTCAATGACTCCTGTTGGGCTGCAGGAACGCTTGCCTGGAAGCCCTCTTGAGGAAAACTTTTACCAAAATTGACCTGGGGCCAAATAACCAGGACAAATGGGTTTTGGATGTGATTTTAAGAGGTTACAAATTCCATTTTCATACTTTGCCAAGGCTGCTGATGGCCAGACCTTCCAAAACATCAATGGACGGAGGCCTTAACCCAGGTGGAAGCTCTTTTGGCTATGAATGCCATAGAACTGGCACCTCTTTCAGAGATGGGAAAAGGGTTTTACTCAAGGCTGTTTCTAGTCCCAAGAAAGCAAAATTCATGGAGACCCATTCTGGATCTGTCGGTCTTGAACACCTTTCTAGAGATTCCAAAATTCAAGATGCTTACTCTACAGCAGTTACTTCCAATGCTGTCCAAAGATGCATGGATGGTGACTTTGGATTTAAAGGAGGCATATTTACACATTCCCATCAGGTAGGATTGCAGAAAATACACTGTTCAAGGCCGGATCGAGGCACGCCTCACCTCTCTGTGCTGCCCTTTGATTGTCTACTGCCTCAGGGTCTTCACCAAATTCCTGGCTCCAGTAGTAGCTTACTGCAGACTCAAGGGAATTCAAATTTACCCTTATCTGGACGATTGTCTAATTCAGGCAGACAGCAAGGATGTCTTACTCCAGCATCTGGACTTTGTACAAAACCTCCTCAAATTCCTGGATTCTCTGTAAACATAAAAGCCAAATGTGATAATCTATCTACAACAGATAACTTTTCTGGTTGCTCTTCTAAACACTACAACCCAGATGGCATTTCTGACATCCGAAAAATAAATTACAGCTGGTATCAACTTTCAAAGCCTTGGTTAGCTTTAACCCATCTATCTGCAAGGAAATTCCTGCAGGCTTCTTGGGTTAGGCCATGGCCTCCTCGCATCCCTTCTCGCACTACATGCAAGAATACACGAGGAAAATACAGTGGTACTCTGTAAAAAGTGTATGGGCTCAGCATTACAGTTTGGGACATACTGATTCCCTGTCCTTCCTTGCCTCTTCAAAAGGAACTCTCTTTGGTGGTCCAGGGCATGTGCTCTAAACAAAGCGGGGTCCTTCCTGCCTCACCTCCTGCCTCTCAGATTCCAACCACGGACGCCTCGGATTGCGCTTGGGGAGCCCATTCTTCAGGGGCAATTGTCTGCAGGGCCTTTGGACAAAGGATCAGAAGCACCTGTATATCAACTTTAAAGGAAATGTTAGCCATTCAGAAAGCTCCATTGGCCTCTCAGGAATCTCATAAGGCATGGCGGGCCAACCAGTGACAACTACTAATACAGATAGACAAATACCACAGTTAAGTGTGGTACATACAACAAGCAAGGGGGATCTTGGCTCCACCCCCTGCAGAGACTAGCCATGGATTTATGGGAAACACAGCTCTAGCTTGCAATCTGGATCTTCAAGCTCCTAGTTTCTACCAGGGAAACAAAACTTACTGGCAGACAGTTTGAGGCAGAAACCTTCGGATCCACACGAGTGGATGCTGCTGGACACCAAAATATTCTATAGGTGGATGATAACAGCAGTATGGGATGTCCCTCACTATAGATCTCTTTGGGCATCCCATCTAAATCATCAGCTACAGAATTTTTGGGCAACAGGACATTCCACAGAGAGGCTTGGAAAAGTGGATGCCCTGTCATTCAGTTGGGAGGAACCTCTCGATATGCTCTTCACTTCCGCCTTACTCTCTTCTTCCACGCAGAAGCTCTTTGTATTGAAGATAAAATAGACAAACCTGTAAGATGATAATCTTGTTGGCTCTGGAATTTGGCCTTGGGTAGTTTTTGGGTATCCAACTCTAATAAAACCTAAGTGCCTTCTGAAGCCCCCTGGATTTTACCTCAGTTGGCCTAACCTTCCAGTCCTGCAATACCACATCAGGGTCAGGTTCTACACTCTCTATGTCAGAACTTCAGAATCATGGCTGCCTGGGTTAAATCTAGGCCTTTTGATTTTTCTTCTTTTCTACCCAAGCAGGTTATGTGATGTTATTTCTAGAAGCTTGATGTCTTAGCACTAGAAAATCTTTATGCAGGAAAAATGGAAAAGATTCTTTGTCTTGATGCAGGCCTTCAGGACTTGATCCTCTTCCCAAAATTACTTTAATCTCTACTTTTTACTTGATTTGGGATCTCTTATGTACAAGCGGTCTCTCTTTCTCTTTCTGGCTAAGATCCATGCTTCTGCTTATTTCTGCCTCATTATGGGCTACAGACCCTCCTGTATCTTTTTTCCCTACTCAATTAGCTCATGAGGACAGTTCCCTCAGAGGATCAAGACCTTTGGGTGACCTCCCAGATCTCCTCTATTCCTGCTTGGGATCCTCAATTATGTTTGGGAAAAACTAACCTTGCCTCCTTTTGAGCCTGCTGCCTCTTGCTGACATCAAGTTTTTATCTTGGAAGACAGCTATCCTGTTGGCACTAACCTCCTGCCAGGAGAGGCTTCAGAGTTACAGTAGCTTCTATGGCGCGTGTGTGAAACCTTGCATATTATTTTTCATCAAGACAGTGGCATCTTTGAGGACTAATCTTGACCTTCCATGCCTCACAAGGCGTGGTTCCCCCAAAGTGGCTCACAATCAAACTATCCATCATCTGCCAACCTTTTCCCACCTCCAAAATAAAGGGTGCTTGGATCTTACATCCCTTTGATGTAATGCCTAATAGCCACGCTTTTTACCTGAACCCAATCCAAGGACACTGTAGGAAAATCAGAACAAATCTTGTTTGTTGTTCTTATGCTCCAGTTCCCAAGTAAGCCACTTACTTAAACAAAACCATTTCCTAAATGGATTGCTCAAGTGGAATCCAGATTCTTGTTATTCACTACCTGGCTTGGAAAGCAAAACTCCCAGGGAGTATAATGGACTCATCTCTACCATTGTGAGTTTCCTGCCACTTCTGCAGCCCCTCTCCTAGGAGAGTTCCTACCAAGCGACATTGCCTTGGAAGCTGCAACTTGGAGTTCAGTGCATACTTTCCAAGCACTACAATTTGCCTCTACTCTGTCTAGGGCAGGCTTTGTTTCTGTGAAGCCTTGCAGCCTTTAGCCTCTTTTATGACCTCCTCCCTTTCTTTCAGCTTCTGGGATCTCACCTACAGCCATGACTGCAACAGTGAAATGACGATACAGGCAATTAGTTAGAGATGTGGCTAATTGTACTAGTAAATGTAGATGTTCGCAGCGTACTACCTCTGTTGCAGTCTGGGCTTCTCCCCTCCTGTCCCTCTCTCTTAGTAGCTTTTTTACTTTGTGTGTGGTTCCTTTTCACCCATTCTTCTGAGATGTATTTGCAAAGGTTGTCTTGGGACTCATTTTCATTTTGGGACTCCTGACATCCAAAAGTGCAACTGAGAAGATGGCGCCGCTAAGGCTCAGCTTTTATACTCCCTGGCGCCTGACGCCAGGAGCAGGGTTGAACAGCCGACGCTGGGACCCAGACTTTGGGATTCTGGGCCGACAAGGCTCGTCGGGGTAGGGAGTAAACCCTACAGCCAAGACTGCAACAGGAAGACACTCAAACATCTATTTATGGTAGGTGTACACAACCGTAATACTCTTCTTCATTCGTAAAGACGTGCTACGTAAAATCATATTAATATTCACAAATGACATGATTATTTACAAAATTCTGTGATATTGGCTGGCAGTGCTTCACATTTCTACATAAATCGTTATTAATATTTTTAAGTGTATATATAATTATTTTGCCAAAATCAGCTAGCTGGGCTGGCAGCATTTCGGTTTGTCACAGCATGTTCCTTTAAAAAGCACAGTACCTATAGAAGTATGATCTGCCTTTAAATAGACTATCTCAAGACATGCTAAACCCTCAGTTCTAGGGGATTAGTGTCTGCAACTCAAATGATGAACAACTAAAGATTCAAGAATGTAATGAAACCATGAAAACTACAGTCTTCAATAGAAAAATGCAATTTGATTGAAAACACAATACTCATAACCATATGTTTTTTGCACAAAGGCAAGCCCCTACTGTGCCCCTACCTCCACTTATTTAAATATACCGATTCCATGCATGCCTCTCAACTTCTTTGCACAAGAAATCTGGATAAAGTCTAAAATAATGGGAGGAGAAATACAAAAAGTAGGGGCAGATTTCAATTACTGCTCTTATAAACTTAGGAAGTTGCTAGAATAACAGGAATTGTGGTAGCATGGATTTTCTGCGGAATATGAATTTTGAAACTCATTATTTACTGACTTCACTTCCAAATAATTTGCAAGAAAACCACACATTTTATGAGGAAAAGACCAAAACATGAGGCAAAAATCTAGGCATTCTGCAAAAATGTGGATACTTGAGAGGTATGATACTACAGTTGCACAATAGAAGACAAGAAGCAATTAACACCTCCATCAAAAGCCCGTCCTGGTTCTACTGTCTATATATGACTATAAATAACATCGCTAAATAAATCTCGCAACAGCAATTCC